>NW_028221840.1:0-7500 GCF_014529385.1 Adiantum capillus-veneris
CATACACCACCCCATGAGAATGGCCCATGGTGAAGAAACTTGGTTGTTGAATAAACCCTCTACTGAGATAGTCAGCAAGCTAACTTTCCACCTCTACTGAGATAGTCAGCAAGCTAACTTTCCACCTCAGCAGCCTCCGAATGACTCATTCGGTAAGGCGGTTTACTCACTGTTTTACTGCCTGCAACCACGTCTATGCCATGTTGCACAGAACGTGTCGGCGGTAGCCCTGGTGGCAAATCATCTGGGAACACATCCTTGAATTCCCTTAAAAGTTCCTTCAATTCATTAGCAGCATTTGCTTGTTTTGAATTAGTAGACATAGCTGGAAGAGGAGAGAGAGAAGAAATGCGGCGTTGAGGAAGCTTTATTCAAAACTTTAGCATTATTAAAAACATCATCCACATTGGAAATAAAATGGCACAGTGAGTAACACAAAAAGAGTTCTTCTATTGCATCATCAGAAGCGAGCTTCATAAGCTCAGCTGTACAAATAAGTGGTGAGGAAGGTACATCCTTCTCCCCCAACAACAGCACGTGCACACCATTGGATTCGAACATTAGACTATTATGCTCATAGCTACATCTAAGGGATGATCCTAAACTATGCAACCATTCACGGCTAAGAACCACATCCGCCCTCTCCATATTCATGACTTGGAAATCCAAAGAGGTACGGTATCCTTGAATTTCCAGAGGTACATCTTTAACCTAAGTTTCCCATATCTCAGCATCATGGCCGTTAATCATTGCTACCTTGTAGTGATGGGAACTCGGGGTTTGGGGCAATTTTAGTCGTTTCACCAATTTATAATTGATGAAATTGTGCGACGCACCATCGTCTACCAAGATCCGCACCCTGTGCCCTTGGATAGAGCCATGCATACGCACCAACTCATGTGGTCCAAAAGTCTGCTGCCACATGGAGGCCGTGATACAGCACTCATGCACCGCCTCGGTGTGTGTTACTTCCACATTAGCAAACTGGGAAGAGGATTCAAGAGGTAAAAGTTGCACCATGTGTACTGCTTTTTCCTTCCCCTTGTCTTGAGCAGCAGATTTCCCCTTCGGATAATCCTTTTTGCTATGTCCAGTTCCCAAACATTTAAAGCACAACTTTTCTTTTTTGGCTTTCTCAAACTCTTCTGTTGAGAGAGGACCCCTAGACCTTGGGCTTTTTGGAGGTCTCTGATGCAGTAGTAGAGACATTTTTTCTTTTATGATGCACATGTTGTGGACGTGTTAAAACAGGTGTAGTGCCATGCACATGCGAACTATACAATGCCCGATCATCGGGATCATCATGGATGTGAGCTTGCACTATTGCGTCCTCAAGTGTTTGTGGATCCTGGGTTTTAACGTGCTTCTTAAGCTCGGGAGTTAACCCACGGATGAACCCACGCACCTGTTGAAAGGTATCCATCCCTTCCAGTTTGAGGATCACATCCCGATAATGGGAAATATATTCCAATAATGTTTTATGCTGGCGCATAGAACATTCATCCAGGCGGTCCATTTTCTATCCTTCTCCTTGGTAGGTAGAAATTCCTTCCTGAAGACAGTCTCAAAAGATGCCCAAGTCTGTGGTAGCATGCCCTTCTCCTTGAGAGACATCCACCATTTGTAGGCCTTGCCGTCCAAAGTCAGACTTGTCTGCAACGCCTTGGCTGCATCCGGGGTACGCCTAAGGCCATGAATACCATCCCACTTACTAAGAAAAATATTCACGGTGTCCTTGTTTCGCTCACGCTCGTCTTCCCGAAAAATTGGTGGCTTTGTATTTTTCAACAAATCGTCCACCTCTTTTTGGGTCAGAGAGTGCAACGGTCCCGGAGGAGGGCCTTGCCCAGCAGCCGGCCCTTGGCCTGGTGTGGAGCCGTGCTCCTGAATTGGCTGATTAGCAGGGCCTGTGGCCTGCTGCCGTATATGCAACTTAATCAAATCGGATAATGTTGTGACATTCTGATTTAATTGTGCAAAATTCGTTTCAAGCACAGTCATGCGTGTTTGCAATGCACGGAAATCTTGCATGTCCAGCAACTCATACACATCGTCTTTTGCCGTTGGGGCACGATTACACTCCGTGAGAGGAACCGTCCGCGTGGCATCGGCAGACGAAACGGGTGCGGACTGCGCGAAATCAAATGCATGATGCATATCTATGTCCGAATCCATGCTGTGGACGTATTGTGCGAGAAAAGAAAGAAGAATACCAGAATTCCAACGAGCTCGTAGCCGTATGCGATAAGGAACCGTATAATTACACCTTTGAGAAGAAAGAACGCCGACTTCGAAAGCGAAGTTCAATCCAAGACCACTACCAGCTTGACAACAACGAGCAAAACTGCAGTGGATGATTCACTCGAAAGCACGGAGAAAATTCGAGTTGCCAATAGTCTGGTTTGCGTCGTATGCAATACACCAAATAAACTTGAAAGTTGCCGACAATTTGGGCAGCCTATGAGGAAGTTGAAAACACAAATCAAAGTATAGTCACTGCCGAGGTGGCTTGCATCGTATGCAACCACCAAATCGGTTGAAGCTTGGTGAGCAATTTGCAGTTTGTCGAAGCTTCAAAAAACTGTTTGGAGCAAGTTCGAACTTCAGAATTTTCTGCAATTAACAGAACTCAGAGGTGATGATGCCCATCGTATCGGAGAGGGACACCGGAGAGAAAAAACAAAGAAGCTGCACGGGCCTCGGCTCCCTTAAGGTCCAATAGGGTTGTCCGAGTGGGAACGGGCAACCCTTAGGGGATTTTTTTAAAACAAAAAATATGCCAACCTCTGTTCTGCAACGTAGTTCGGCCGCCTGCGTGAGGGAATAGGTCGCCCTAGCTCACGATGTGGGCCGAGTTGGGGCCTGCTGCAGGGTCGTGAATGGACCTCCTCGCCAAGGCACTCCCAACGAGCCCAAGCTTGAGCGTTTTGGAGCCCGTCGACCCACAGCTTCGTCCCCGATTTAGAGCTTCTGCACACGCTGCGGCCTCGGCCCTCTTCCTCCTCCACTTTGAGGTTGCATGCAACATGCAGCCAAGCAAAAAACGTGCCCAAGTTCTATGTTTAGCTATGATACCAGTGTAAACACCAAGGGACTGCCATGCCTGGTCCATCCGCCCAACCTCCCTTTAATAGGCTCCTAGCCCCTTTCGGACCCCTTCCCACTGGCAGCCGGCCCTTGGCCGAGTCCGTGACCCCTTGGTTTGGCCCTTGGCCTGACAGGTTTGGGTCTTGAATACATACAGTTTAAGACTGGTATCTATCTTCGAGAGAACATTCCCTCATTTACACATTTGGTGTCCTTTTGTATTGAGGAAGAGAAGCAACTTGAGAAAGACTAGCCTCTACGCAAGGTGGAATAGTTCTGAACAAGTCCTTTTCAACAAAAGAGGAAGAGGTAGAGGACATGGTACAGGTTGTGGATGAGACCGAGGAAAAGGCAACCACCAAGCATAACATCTCAATAGCAATCAGAGTCAGAACAGAGGTGGTTCCAGATGACTCGCTGCTCTTCCTCCAAGCGGATGAAAACAATGTTAGACGAGCCTTGGAGATTGTCCAAGTGTTTTCCACAGCGTCAAGGTCTCAATGCAACATGTTCCTAATGCTTCTGCTGACAGCAATTCATCTTGAAATTCTGGTGATAAGAGCAAAAAAAAGATGCATTGCCATTATTGTAAAGCTAATGATCACTTGATCAAGCAGTGTCCTAAGTTGAAGACCAAAGAGGCTAAGAAGAAAGAGGGTGGTTCCACTGCAATTTCTGGTCCCACTACAAATACAATCAATGTTGAGTCTTCTCTGAAAGAACACTTTGACGCTGATGTTGATGAAGAGTGGGCTTTTAGTGCATATTGCACTTACAATCCTGTTGTCCATGATGCATGCATGTCAGTTGCTGCAGATTTGCATTTGTGGTATCTAGACAGTGGTGCTACAAAGCACATTACCTCACATCGTGAATTGTCACCTCTCTCAAGTATGTCCCTCATGGGAATTCAATCACTTGTGCAACAATGCCTCTTATCCGACAGGGAGCTAGAAAGATTGTGCTTACTGCTAGAAATGGCAGTTCTATCACACTTCTTGATGCACTTTATATACCTAGGATCAAGAAGAATCTTTTGTCTGTGTTTGCACTTGCTAAACTTGGACTTGTAGTCAAATTTGTGAATGACAAATGTACAATTCATGATCTTAGTTTTGGTGATGAGATTGTTGCATCTATCCTTTTGTGTTGGGACTGTATAAGCTCAATTTGTATGACAAGTGTGGACAGAATTTTGCAAATGCAGTTGCATATTCAAGGGCTGTTTCAGATGCAAAACTGTGGCATGCACATTTTGGGCATCTGAATTTTGCCAGTTTGTTGCGTTTGCAAAAATCTAATATGGTTGCTTCTTTGCCACCTCTTGAAGCACCAGTCAAACATATTTGTGAAGGCTGTATTTTGGGTAAAATGCAGCATGCTAAGTTTCCAAAGGATGGGTCAGTCCGTGCTATATGTAGATTGCAACTTGTGCATAGTGATGTTTGTGGGCCTATGCAAACTCCGTCCTTGGGAAATTACTTGTACTTTGTGACTTTCATTGATGACTACTCCAGACATGCATGGGTATATTCGTTGAAAGCTAAGTCCGAAGTGTTCATGTGCTTCAGGCAATTTCTTGCTATGGCTGAAAATGTCTCAAAATGTACTAATGGGCACCCTCCATTCCGATCGAGGTGGGGAGTATATGTCTCATGAATTTAATGCATTTCTTGCTAGTCATGGGATAAAACACCAATGTACAGTGTCGTATACGCCTCAGCAAAATGGTGTTGCTGAGAGGAAAAATAGGTCTCTTACGAAAATGGCAAGATGTATGGTCAAGTGTCAAGCTTTACCACATTTGTTTTGGCTTGAGGCTGTCATGTGTGCCACTTATATACTTAACAGGTGTCCTACAAAAGCGTTGCAGTCTATGACTCCATATGAAGCATGGCATGATAGAAAGCCATCTATTGAGCACATGCATGTTTTTGGCTATTTGGCTTATGGTTTAGTGGCACAAGTGCAGCGCAAAAAATTGGATGATAAGGCTGTCAAATGTATTTTTATTGGTTATAGTGTTGAAAGAAAAGGTTACAGGTTGTATCATCCGCAAACAAAGCGTATTCTCGTTTCACATGATCTTATGTTTGTTGAAGATTATGTTGTGTTTGTGGAAGATTATGTTCAGCCTTTGGTGTCATGTACTAGAGACAGTAATGTAAGCTCACATGACATTTATGACACTTTGTTGCCTCTTTTCAGTGGTGAAAGTACGAAAGTAAATTCCAATGAGGCAAATGTACAGCCTATAGGGGTTTCTGAAAATGTTACAGATCAATCTATTACTGATGCAGATGTACATGATGGTTGCAAAAGGCTATGTGCAACAAAAAGACATAGATTATGAAGAAAATTTTGCTCCCACTTGTCGTATGACTACTATTTGTTTTCTATGTGCATTGGCAGCTCATTTTGGTTGGGATGTACATCAATCCAATATTGTTACTGCTTTCTTCAATGATGACATTTTTTAGGAAGTCTATGTAACGCAGCCTCGTGGTTTTGTCAAGAAAGGACAAGAGGACAAAGTGTGCGGATGTAAGAAGTCTTTGTATGGGTTGAAGCAATCTCCTCGTGCTTGGTATGAGAAAGTTGACACTCATTTGGTCAAACGAGGCTTTTGTAACAATCCAACAAAAAGCACATTGTATGTCAAGCATGAGGGCGATGTACTTGTTATTGTTGTTCTTTATGTGGATGATTTGCTGATCACTGGTCCCAATGAGGCACATATTGGTGAATTTGAGGCTGATTTGAATGCTACTTTCAAAATGAAAGATTTGGGGCTGTTGCATCATTAATTGGGCATATAGTTTAAGCAGTGTGATGGTGGTATTGCCTTGTGTCAAAAACATTACATAGAGACATTGCTATGTAAGTTTGGACCTAAGGATTGCAAACCTATTGCCACTCCCATGGAAACACGTTTGAAGTTGAGTCTAGATGATGCTGGTGATCTTGCTTATGTCACTGTTTACCAAATTGATGTTGGTTGCCTCATTTATGTATGCATCACGAGGCCGGATATTCAGTTTGCAGTCTCACAGGTCTACAGATTTATGCATAGCCTAGGGTCTAAGCATTGGCAGGCTGTCAAAAGGATTTTTCGCTACTTGAGTGGCACTTTACATCTTGGCTTGTTTTATCCCAAGGAGAGATCATTGCCACCAAACTTACATGCTTTTTCAGACTCAGACTGGGCTGGTTGTTTTGATACGCGAGTATCCACAAGTGGTTTTTGTTTCATGCTTGGCAGTTCATGTATATCATGGTTGGGCAAGAAGCAACCTCTGTGGCCACTTCGAGTTGTGAGGCTGAGTACAGGGCAGTCTTCACAGCTACAGTCGAGTGTGTATGGCTCATGAGCCTTATGGCTGATTTGGGTGTTGGACATGACAAATCATGTCACAGGTACGGTTGAGTGTGTATGGCTCAGACGCCTTATGGCCGATTTGGGTGTTGAACAGGACACTTTGAGTTGTGAGGTTGAGTACAGGGCAGTCTTCACAGCTACGGTTGTGTATATGGGTCAAACGACTTATGGCTGGACAGGACACTGCCAACACTATCTACATTGACAGTCAGAGCGCATCTAAGAAGGAAAAATCAATTTGGCTTATGTGCCAACATAGGACAACCTTGCAGATCTTTTCACAAAGGCATTGTCTCGTTAGAAGTTCAAAGCTTTTCACTCCAGGGGGATTTGTTACCATATACATGTGGTAGTGATGTGTGTGAACACACTTAGGACCGCTGGGGCATTTTTTCCCTCTTTAGGAGGTTTTTTCCCCCGTGCATTATATATACGCCCATCACTCTAGGACTATCTTTCTTTCCATTGGACACTAAGTATTACACTTAGTTGTGTGCCTTGTGCTTCTTTCGTCTTCTCCAAGTTGTGTGTGTTTTTCTGCAACCCTGATTCCAACACTCTATGCTTATGTTTCCTTTTAGAAAAAAAAACTTAGAGATGTAGAGCTTTTAAAGTGAGATCTAGACTGAGATCAACACCTAAAAATGACACATATATTTTTTTGTCAATGGTTATTTTGCCTATCAAAACAAGTGCTTTAAAAAAAACTCACGTCATTTGACTGTTAGGATCTCAAAATTGCATATCATTTTTTGTGTTTATACCTTGAGTTAACGATATATAGGCAAATTATATAATTTGATCGCATTACACAAAGCATATGAAAGGGGGCTTGAAATATTGCATGTCAAAAAGAAATTTCTACTATGCCTGGTAGGCTTGGTGATTTTATCACTTGTTCACTTTGAGATAACTAGTGTGTGACCCGCGCGTTGCTGCGGTTAAAGCATGGCCATTGGGTCACACACATACACATATTTGTAGGGGTGTGTATGTGTGTGCGTGTGAACGTGTGCACAAGTGAAGAGGGTGTA
>NW_028221840.1:10000-89807 GCF_014529385.1 Adiantum capillus-veneris
TGGTTGAAAACTCAAAATAATTGGTTGAAGGGAGGGGGAGAAGAAAAATCTCCACTTGAAAATTTTAAGAAAATAGAGGTATATTATAAGAAATACCAATTATTTTGAAAAAATTCCTCTTTGAATCTACCCTAAAGAAAATTTTGTATGTTTATAAAATCGACTTTTCCCAAACACTAGCTGGAGTGAAACTCCATGGCTTTTCACTCCATGGCCTTACCAAGGACTACAAATAATATTCATATAGATGAAGTACTAAGCTTTTGGCTTTCTGCAGAACTCAGAACTCAGAACTCACAACTCAAAACTATGTCTTTTCGTTTTCTACCATCATAGTTATTAGTACTTACCACTTACCCTTCACTTTTGCATTTCAAACCAAAAGTTTTTTAAAGCTTTCTTTGAAGTGAACTAGGGTGTGACACGTGGATGTCCTCTCCTTTCTAGAAAATTTTAAACTGCAGTATAAATAGTATAGATATAGATATAATAGTGCAATGCTTTGATGCTGTCAAGTTCCAAATTCCAAAGAAAACTTCCACTACCTAGCATTATTCAGCCACCAATAGAAACGAATACAAACTTTTAGCTAGCCAAGACAAAAGTCTCAAAAGTCAAATCCGTGGTTTTCACAGTGACGTATAAGTGTCATCAAACTGCAAAAAAACCTCACTATTTAAAATAAGTTCTTACTGAAGAGTTTTTTACCTCTATAAAGAAACAATTTTAGCTCACACTAATACCTATTTTTTTATGTTTTCTTGCTTAGGTTTACAGGAATGACGTTATTTTTCTCCCATAGTAAGTATATTACATTTGAGAAGGCATTTAATGGTTTTTAAAAAGTCTTCTCAAATGAATTGGATTATTTTAATGGTATTTTTTTTGGCTGCTATGCTTATATCATAATGTCCGAGTGAAAAATGGATATTAACTTGAAAGTTGCATTAATTCCAAAATGTGTGTACGACCATCCACACTTTTTGGACTACATAAGTCATCCTTAGTAAAGGGTTGGATTTTGAGTGCATCCGTGTACCATTGGATAAAGTTTGTGGATTAGTGCCACATGGCATGCTAACGACAATAAACTTTTTTTTTTTGTTTGAAGAAGGCCATAGGAGAGTGGTAAAAACAACGTGCAAATCTCTCACCATCCGATGGTCCATCACATTAATTTTGGTTGTTGACATTTAAAGTCGTTTCAAACAAAACTCACACTGTATAATTTTAATAGTTGATTGTTCACATCATGGCTTCCTTAATTAATAAAATAGGAAGAATATTTAGTTGAATTGCCTTACAAATGTACTTGGAATAAAGTCTTACTATACTTATTTGAACATTTTCATTATGAAAGTGAGTGTGTGTATATGTGCACGTGCATCGATCTCTCTCTCTCTCTCTCTCTCTCTCTCCCCATTAGTGTTCGAAAAAATCCATTTTTCCAAACATACAAAATTTCTTTTCTTGAATTTGCTAAGAGGAAATTCTAAAAAATTATATTTATTTCTCAAGTTTTACACTATCTATACTATGTATAAAGGGGAAAGGAACTCTAGCCCCTCCCTCGATCACGTGTCACAAACTCATAGATCCGGCGGTGTGCTATGCATAAAACAAAGAGACGAGAGAGAGAGAGAGAGAGAGAGAGAGAGAGAGAGAGAGAGAGAGAGAGAGAGAGAGACGTCCGAGTGACATTCCCTTAAAGAAGGAGAGAGAGAGAGCGAGAGAGACCGATGGGCAACCACCACACTGCTTGTGTCTTGCTATGAAGAATTGCACCTACTTAGGCGGCGGCGACTAGGCCGTCTCCCTCAGTGTCTCCCTTCTTAGCGTACGATTGCCAGCTTGCGATAGCCTGGGCTCCCATTCTCTTCCACCATACACACTCTATTTTAAATCTTCTTTAGATTACCCTAGCCCGCCCTCGTCACTATATGGAACGACTCTATCGAGGGGGGATCTAAGACCCAAATTTGGCAGCACGAGGCGGCTTTAATCTCGGCCGTCGGATCACATAGTGAACTCGGGGTGAACTAGGGGTGAACTAGGGGTGAACTCGGGGCAAAAATGGCGCCCCAAGTTCACCCCTAGTTCACCCCCCCTAGTTCACCCGCCTCGCGGGGTGTGGGTCGACGAACCTGGGACGTATCGGTTGCCACACGAATGCCCTACCACCACTCTAGCGCGTGTCACTGTCCATGTTGGCATGGCACATGATCATATCCTAGTTTAGACACCCCTAGTTCACCCACCCCTAGCTTACCCGCCCCTAGTTCACCGTTAGTTCACCTTCAGTTCACCCCTAGTTCACCCACCCCTAGTTCACTATGTGATCCGACGACGGAGATTAAAGCCGCCTTGCCCCCCAAATTTGGGCCCTAGATCCCCTCTGACTCGGAGCCGTGCCATATAGTGACGAGGCTAGCCCGCTGCTTGCGAGTTTGCCATTGCAGATCTGTAACGTCCTAGCTTAAATACAAGCATCAGTCGATGGAGATGCTAAAGCAAGCCCTACAACCACGAGCAGTGAGTACCTATACAGCATGTGCATGATATGATCAAAGTAGTGTCAAATAGTTCTAGTGAGCACCGAATTCTTTGCTTTCACCAAGAAAGCGCTCTCTCTCTCTCTCTCTCTCTCTCTCTCTCTCTCTCTCTCTCTCTCTCTCTCTCTCTCTCCATGCCATCGTTTTACAGGCAGCAAGAAGATCTTCTTCTTCTTTTTCCCATGAATTATACTAAAGATATAGCTTGGCTCTCTCTCTCTCTCTCTCTCTCTCTCTCTCTCTCTCTCTCTCTCTCTCTCTCTCTCTCTCTCTCTCTCTCACACACACACACACACACACACACATACATGCATCACGTAGAAAGTTGGTGCCTGGCTACAAGCTCTCTCGCTCCAAGCTTGGCAACGTGTTTAAGCGGCCGTTCATTAATATTTTGGATTTCCAAGCGTTATTTTAACCCTACTTCATTGTTGAGGCTTCACAAGCAATATGCACAAGAAGAGGAGAGAAGTTGTGTCGCCCGTGTCATTTGGTATTGGGGATAGCCAAGAGGTAGCCGTACAGGCAGCGACTTTGGTCCCTCTTTGATGCAACCTACTTAATACTTAGGCCTCTCTCTCTCTCTCTCTCTCTCTCTCTCTCTCTCTCTCTCTCTCTCTCTCTCTCTCTCTCTCTCTCTCTCTCTCTCTCTCTCTCATGAATCTGTGCGGGTGTGCAGTGTGCCTGTGAGTGGGAGTGAAGGAAGGTAGGAAGCAAACGCAACAGGCGGCAAGGGTACAACTAGAGTAGAGCGGCACTGGCAGCTATTACCCAGCTAATCAAGGGTGCTACAGAGGGGACATAGGTAGGGGCTACAAAGGCGTCGCAATAGAAGCACAAGAGGAGGGGGAAGGGGGGGACGGGTAGGGTTGGAGGGTTAGGATTTGAGCAAGGTTAAGATCAGAGAGGACAGAGGCGGAGTTTGCAAAAGCAAAGTTACAAGTAGGAGAAGTGCACGAGCAACAAAAAGGAAGGGGAGTAGGGTTAAGACAAGTTCGAGTTGAGAAGGGTCCGACATACGAGGGGGCCACAAACGGACAATTGTAAAGGAAACAGCTCCTTCTTGGCGGGATAGCATGTCATTGCATTCAACCCCTCGGCAACCAGCCCGCCATGGCTACTTTTTGCTCTTTTACCTACATGAGCATGGGATGGTGACTCTAGAGTAGTGCATGTGAAACGTGAACTATCATAATGAGCACAAGTCTGAATGGGCTGATATTGTAAGTCTACAGGGTTGACAATTCATGGTACGTGCAGAGTGTCACAGATGGAGTTGAATTGAGTAGGAGACAGCAAGCTTAGTGATTCAATGTCAAAAGGAGCTGGTCACAGTGATGATGGAGACTAGCCACTCTGTGTCAATCGTCAGCTCTTTTGATTGCAGGGTGTGATCG
Source organism: Adiantum capillus-veneris (assembly GCF_014529385.1). Lineage (NCBI taxonomy): Eukaryota > Viridiplantae > Streptophyta > Polypodiopsida > Polypodiales > Pteridaceae > Adiantum > Adiantum capillus-veneris. Next base: position 13,950 of record NW_028221840.1, read on the forward strand.
GTCATTAGATGAGAGAAAGTTGGATGATGTCGTTTGCACAATGGAGGGTGATTTGAGGTATTTGACTTGGCTCTGTTATCACATAGGCTTTTTGCACAAGGACATGATTACCCATTGACAAGGTCGTTGATCAAGGGATTGTCGTGTAATTTTTTAATGTCCCTGTGTATAGGCAAGCATGTTGTGATGTCGATATCTCCAATGTGTAAGAGTGCCAACAACTCCCACATTTGCTTTGTCTTACTCTGTACTCCACCACAATGCTCATGCCAATACTTTGTAGTCAAACTGCACTCCTCTAAGGTGCCAAACCTCATGAACTAAATGCCTTGCCATTACACTATCATCCTCCACAACTACACCTTTTGCCATTCATTGAAGGTTGCATTATTATCCATCTTTTATCTTTGTGAAATTTTCACTAAATTGAATGGTTGTTGTTCCTTACCAGCTTTCCTTGAAGAGAGTCTTGAGTATGCTATAAGGGACATTGAGATCAATTGATTGAGCAATGCTTAGTGGAAGCACAAAAAGGTGTTGTCACTAAGAAAGGTCACTTGCAACTATACCATCATTGTATGATTACAAGGGCAAGCTCTAGGACCTCCCTTTAATATCGAACTTTAGAATGTGTGTGTGTGTGTGTGTGTGTGTGTGTGTGTGTGTGTGTGTGTTTTGGACAAAACTATCATTTTCAACTAATCTATTTGAATCAATAAATTTTTGGATCTTTGGAACATGTTGCGTCCCCAAGGCAACTTAAGATCTTTTGAACCTTTTATCTTATATATATCTATCTTAAAAAGGTTGAAGTACTCATCCACGTGGTAGCATTTCCCTTCCTCTCGCCTCTCATCCCCCTTCCCCTGGAATGCCAGCAACCACACCAACAACACTCCACGCTAGACAAAGGCCACGTAGCAGCGCTCCACAACAAACCTGCCAATAGTGCTCCTCAATATGCAGGTCTTGCCACTGTTGTTCCTCTGCTAGCTCCTTGACATGCTCTCTCTCTCTCTCTCTCTCTCTCTCCTTGAGTTGCGGGGTGTGTGTGTGTGTGTGTGTGTGTGTGTGTGTGTGTGAGACCACAATGAGACACCTCAACGCATCAACATCTCTATACAATCAACACCTCACTGCATCAACAGCTACCCCCCATCAACAATCTAAGCCCTTGCACCTCCCCACCATTTGTGCATTAAGCTTTTGTACCTTGTATTGTTGCTTTTGTAACTTAAGCTACCATCTCCTTTGCAAGTCAATTAAGGCCTTTTCACACACGTCCACCCGAACGTGTGTGCAAGTGAGATGGCCAAAATCCATTGGCTAGTTGTGACGTCCGCCAGAGCAGAAATGCAACTAGCTTCACCCCCTCGCCCAACCTCGGCATTCATTCTCTCTCTCTCTCTCTCTCTCTCTCTCTCTCTCTCTCTCTCTCTCTCTCTCTCTCTCTCTCGGGCTACTTTGGAGTCTTGCATAGGAGACTATGCAAGAAATGTAGGGCTCTCTCTCTCTGCCAAGCACCCCAGAGAAATGTAGGGCTCTCTCTCTCTCTCTCTCTCTCTCTCTCTCTCTCTCTCTCTCTCCGACGGTGCCACCGCCGAGGTGGTGCTTTATGCTAGTTTTTCTCTATTTCTCCTTTTTCCCTTGCCCTTAACTAGCATTTTTGAAATTGAAAATGGCACGATATTAAGCTGAGACACATTTTTCATGAACACTACTCCATTAACATGTCAAATGTGTTCTAATAATCACTAAATTTATTATAGAAAAAAATGTTGCCTTATTGAGACCATCGTGAAATCTTCACATTGTTATTAGAGTGTTGACATTTTTTTACCTCTTTTTTTTAAGAGGGGCATGAGTATTATAAACATTATTTTTTATGCTTTTGATATATATTGTAATTTAATTAGTTCATCATTAAGGATAATATCAAAAAAAACTTAATATTTTATTATGAGACCACATGTTTCAAAATACTAGTCATTATTTTATTTTATTACATGCGAATCTTGCTAGATCCGTTCATTTGCTGTCTAGCAATAGCGCACAAGGCAAGCAAAACTCCTGCAGCAGTGAATTCAGATTTGAACCTAAGATCAATAGTGCCAGAAGTTCTCGCGCTAACCACCTCAGTCGTCTGCTTTTGCAATTGCCATCTTGTGCCTTTAATCTCAAAAAAAGCTGTTGCAACCTCCTCCGAGCATGTGATCCACCTATGGTTGCCACCTGATGTTGCCTTGATTCTCACGTCCTTGCGTTGACATCCCCTTCAATTATGAAGGCCATCATCACCCCTCAAGATCATCGCCTTTTTTTTTATTTCAACTTGGTCATCAGAATCTATTCAAGATTCACCACCTACCTTCTTTCTTGAAAATCGTAGGGACATACTAGTCATTTCCCATGTTTCTCACACAAAGAAACCTCTTACTATGAAATCCTTCTCAATAGCCTTAAGTAGGCCATAGTGAATTTTCACCTTCTTAGAAATTCAATCCTTGTGCTTTTTGGATAACAGCTTTATTGGTGAAGGCTTTTCAATCTGTGGTTGCCATAGAGTGATGTTTAATAATATAAATAAACCTTGTGATGACAATTTTTTCCTAGGTGCTTTGTCAATTATTTCTATGCTTTGTATTACAATAATTTCATGTTCATGATATATTTGATCAATTTTCTTTATTTTTTATTTTTTGTTTCGGATATGACTGGTACAAGCAGGAGTTGAGGCTACCACAAAACTAGGTCGACTCGTGACAATTTTTTGGTTGATAGTGGTTCTAGTGATTCCAACAAGCTATACTGCAAGCCTGGCTTCTATGCTGACAACCAACCAATTGACTCCTAGGGTTAAAAGCTTTTCAGAGCTACTAAAAAGTCGCCTACCACTTGGATATCAAAGTCGAAGTTCTTATACAAGAACAATCTTGCAAACAGTATACCATGTAGATCCCTCCAAGCTGATACCATTGGACAGTAAGAGAGAATATGAACAAACTTTCCAAAATGAACAAGCAGCTGCCATCCTTGATGAGTCACCCTACATCGACAATTTTCTCAACTCGAAATGTGGCTCATATGTCAAAGTTAGCGATGTCATTACATTCGGAGGCTTGGGATTTGTAAGTGAATTCTTTTATCATGTTAATTCCTTAAGTTTCAAAGAGAGAACCTAGCTGAAGAAAGTATTAACAATGAACATTTGATCAGCTCTACACTAAGTAACATTAAGTAACACTAGTAAAACAGTGCCGCCTTCGGCGGCAACATGGCCCCTCTTACCCTCAAGCCCCTTCCTCCTCGCAAATTTCATAAAGCAAATCAAAAAAAGTATATTCTCTCTCTCTCTCTCTCTCTCTCTCTCTCTACTTTTGGTCTCATAGATCATAATGGCCTTTTGGAGGCATGGATATAACATTTTGTTTCATTTTGTTTCATCTCTATGCAAAGGCATGTTTGAATTTTCGAAAATAATTTGACACAATCATCACAACTTTCCAAAAAGAAGGCTAAATACTCCCAAAAAAAATTTAGACCCTAATCATATTGGCATACTCTACATTAAGTGTGACCCATGACATAACTTCAACCTTGGAAACCTGACTATTCTGCTCAAATTGTTAGCTGCTCTTGCTTTCTAGCTTCCAAGTATTCAATAGCCGATTACCAAAATGAAGCATTGTACCCAGATCTCCTGGAAAGACACCTTTTCTTGTGATACGCAAAAGTTTCAAAAGCGGATCCCGCTCGCTCTTTACCGTGACACATAATATTTATGAGACTTGGATGTAAGGAGCTCACAAAAAATTCCTATCACATAATTTCATGTGGAAGGAGTGGTGTAGGCTCCCAACACATTGGAGAGAGAGAGAGAGAGAGAGAGAGAGACGTTCGACTAAGCGTCATCCAAGTGTGAGATGAGAAGCTGAAAACAGCTGCCTCGTGCTTTAGAGATGCAAGCGCATGTGACTCCATCTAGAGAAACACCCTCGCTTCACATCCGCCAAGAACAGCCCAAAAGCTTCTTGGCCCTGCCCAAGTTCGAAAGATCCCGCAAATCATTACATTCCAAAAGATGATGACATCCCAGACAGGAAGACCCTCAAGCACTTTGTGCGCTTTATGAAGTGTACCATATTTGGCATACATGTTGACAAGGGAGTGCCAAGCACGACATTTTCTTTCAACAAACCCCGGCTGACAATATCATCGTGAATTCTTTTGCCCATAAAAGCATCTTGTGTAATGCCACATGACGTCAAGGCACAAGTATACATGGTTGCATCGGGAGAGATGCTCGCCCGAAGCTGACCCTTGCCTTCAAGATCCAAGCGCGCATATGATTGCATCTCGAAATACACCCTCGCTTCGCATCCGCCAAAAACAGCCCAGAGCTTCTTGGTCGTGCCCAAGTTGGGTAGATCCCGCAAATCAATGCTTTCCAAGAGACGACGACATCTCGGACAGGAAGCTCCTCAAGCACTTTATGAAGTGCACCACATTTGGCATGCATGTTGACCAAGGCAATGCCAAGCACGATGTTTTTTTTTTAACAACCATCGACTGACAATATCATAGCGAATTTGTTTGCCCATATCTGCATCTTGTGTAATGCCACATGCCTTCAAGTGTTCATTATTGCATTTGCAGAGATGCCTCCTCTCTACATTCGCTGAAAACAGCCCGGAGCTTGCTGACCCTTGCACTCATATTGCAAGCGTATGTAAGTGCATCTGGAGGGAGACCCTCCGCCGAAAACAGCCCAGAGCTTCTTGGCTCTTTCCAAGTTGGGCATATCCCGCAAATCAGTGCATCTCAAGACATAACGACGACATTCCGGACAGGAGGCTCCTCAAGCACTTCGTGTGCTCTATGAAGTGCACCACATTTGGCATACATGTCAACCAAGGCACTGCCAAGCATGTTGTTTTCTTTCAACAAACCCGACTGACACTATTATCGCAAATTCTTTTGCCCATATCAGCATCTTGTGTAATGCCACATGCCTTGAAGGTGCAAGTGTACTTGTTTGCATTTGGAGAGACGCCCTCTCTCTGCATCTGCTGAAAACAGCCCGGAGCTGACCCTTGCCTCCAGGTTGCACGCGCATGTGATTGCATCTTGAGACACACCCTCGCTTCCCATCCACCAAAAACAGCTCAGAGCTTCTTGGCCCTACCTAAGTTTGGTAGATCCTGCAAATCATTGCATTCCAAGAGACGACGACATCCCAGACAGGAAGATCCTCAAGCGCATTGTGTGCTTTATGCAGTGCACCACATTTGGCATACATGTCCACCAAGGCAGTATCACCATCTTGCTTGGTCTCATGTGCGTTGAATATGGAACCGCTGATGAAGTGCTTCTAGAGAGACACCCTTGCTTTGCATCAGCTGAAAACAGCCTATAACTTCTTGGCCATGCCCAAGTTGGGCAAATCCCGCAAATCAGAGAATAAAACAAATCTCCATCTAGAGAAACACCCTCGCTTCGCATCCGCCAAGAACAGCCCAAAGCTTCTTGGCCCTGCCCAAGTTCGAAAGATCCCGCAAATCATTGCATTCCAAGAGACGATGACATCCCGGACAGGAAGATCCTCAAGCACTTTGTGTGCTTTATGAAGTGTACCACATTTTGCATCCATGTTGACCAAGGGAGTGCCAAGCACAACGTTTTCTTTCAACAAACCCCGGTGGACAATATCATCGCGAATTCTTTTGCCCATAAAAGCATCTTGTGTAATGCCACATGCCGTCAAGGCGCAAGTATACGTGGTTGCATTGGGAGAGATGCCCGCCCGGAGCTGACCCTTGCCTTCAAGATCCAAGCGCATGTGATTGCATCTTGAAAGACACCCTCACTTCGCATCCGCCGAAAACAGCCCAAAGCTTCTTGGTCGTGCCCAAGTTGGGTAGATCCCACAAATCAATGCTTTCCAAGAGACGACGACATCTCGGACAGGAAGCTCCTCAAGCACTTTCTGTGGTTTATAAAGTGCACCACATCTGGCATGTATGTCGACCAGGGCAATGCCGAGAGTTCAACAGCGAATTTGTTTGACAATATCATAGCAAATTTGTTTGCCCATATCTGCATCTTGTGTAATGCCACATGCCTTCAAGTGTACATGATTGCATTTGCAGAGATGCCTTCTCTCTGCAATCGCTGAAAACAGCCTGGAGCTGGCTGACCCTTGCCTTCATGATGCAAGCATATGTGATTGCATCTGGAAGACACCCTCCACCGAAAACAGCCCAGAGCTTCTTGGCCCTTTCCAAGTTAGGCATATCCCGCAAATCAGTGCATCTCAAGAGATGACGACATTACGGACAGGAGGCTCCTCAAGCACTTTTTGTGCTTTATGAAGTGCACCACATTTGGCATACATGTTGACCAAGGCACTACCAAGCATGTTGTTTTCTTTCAACAAACCCGGCTGACACTATTATCGTGAATTCTTTTGCCCATATCAGCATCTTGTGTAATGGCACATGCCTTTAAGGTGCAAGTGTACTTGTTTGCATTTGGAGAGACCCCCTCTCTATGCATCTGCTGAAAACAGCCCGGAGCTGACCCTTGCCTCCAAGATGCAGGCGCGTGTGATTGCATCTCGAGACACACCCTCACTTTGCATCCACCAAAAACAGCTCAGAGCTTCTTGGCCCTACCCAAGTTTGGTAGATCCTGCAAATCATTGCATTCCAAGAGATGACGGCATCCCAGACAGGAAGATCCTCAAGCACTTTGTGTGCTTTATGCAGAGCACCACATTTGGCATACATGTCGACCAGGGGAGTATCACCGTTTTGCTTGGTCTCACGTGCGTTGAATATAAAACCGCTGAAGAATTGCGTCTAGAGAGACACCCTTGCTTTGCATCAGCTAAAAACAGCCCATAACTTTTTGGGCGTGCCCAAGTTGGGCAAACCCCGCAAATCAGAGAATTCCAATAGACAATGACATCCCGGACAGGAAGCTCCTCAAGCACTTTTTGTGCTTTATGAAGTGCACCACATTTGGCATACATGTCGACCAAGGCTGTGCCAAGCACGTCATTTTCTTTAAACAAACCCCGGTTGACAATATCATCGTGAATTCTGTGAGCAGACTTGGACACTCCAAGTCGAGATTCTACCACGACACAACAGAGATTCACTTCAAAACAGTTCACAGTTCACAATTGATTCGACACTGGCCCTGCGGAGTTCCGTGCCTGGAGATGTTGGCCCCAAAGACTCGCGCCCCTTTCGGTATTTCTTTTTGTATTAATCTGTTGCACAAAGTACACGGAGTGGCTGGGTCTCATTCTCAGACTCTGCGTCCAGATGCTCTGAGAAGTGAGAGGCCAAGCCACACTTATAAAGAGTTACAAGGGATGCCAAAAGCAGAGCCCCAAAAGCTGCCCATTGAAAATAAAGCAACTTTTAAAAAATAAATTCCTACTCTCAAACTTTGCGTGGAAACTAAAGCAACATTTGCGTAAACTTTTCCAACTTAAATTTGCGTAGAAAAACAGCCAGACATCAGCGTGTGCTTTTCCGTACTGCCAGCCACATCATCCCCTACGATGCCGTACACGCCACGTCAGCATAACAGCGTGGGTTCCAGAGAGCTGCCACGTCAGACTTTCCACCAGGGGCGGGTGTGTGCGTGTACAAGGCAGCCATGTGTGTACAGGGCAGCCACGTCACCAATTTGTGACATACCTCCCTCTTGAAAGCATTGTAATCACCCTCGATTACGCCTGCAAAACAGACAGAAGCCATAAACTGTCTTAGCAGACATTGACTGTTAGTACCGACGCACTAGGAAAAACACATCTAGCACATGTACCAATCGACAGTCACATCACAAGACATCTCTTGACATCACATGACAAATCACATTCACAAATTCATTCGGATCTTAGACCATGATTTATCGGCAACATAGCAATCACATCTAGATCCACTCAGGACCTCACAGATGCCCGATTTACTAATCCCTATTGCAACCATGTCTATCGAGATCATTTAGACCAAAATGTTGCAGTCATTTCGTCTATCAATTCCTGCACTTAAACAAGTCAAGAACAAATCAGTATCATATTAACTGGAATTCCAGCTCATAAAGTCATTACAGCAGAATACTGTCAACTCACAGTATCCCTGAAACTCAAAGACACATCAGTGACTTTAATATCAAAAACAGAGGCAATATGTTGACGAAGGAGCGGAGCAACTCCCCTCTTGTGCATACCCGCTACATTAGATTCCGCCCAAGCTGAATTCTGGGTTCCATTTAGAATAGACTATGCTAATCCAAATGCTTCAAGGTAAAGATTCACAATCAAAGGTGTATATGCTAGGTCCTCCTCCTCTATCCACTTCGCATCAAATGCAAGATAGTTCTTGAATTCAACCAAGAACTGCCTTATCGCTTTACCCTTAATCTTTCTGTCTTTATGTGCCCATATCTGTTCGGAAACAAGAATCTCCTCGTTTTCTTCCACTTTGGGTTGCTCATTAGGCTTCCCATCTTCGGGTACATCGTCTTTAAAAGGCTTCAAGAGACTCACATGAAAAGCATTGTGAATCCTCCAAGTGTCGGGCAGCTTCAATCTAAAGAAGACATCATTTATCTTTTCGGAGATCTGGAAAGGTCCGTAGTATCCAAAGTTTAGTATCACATACTAAACTTTGGAAAAAGCCTCTCCTTTCTCTTTTTCTTTCTCAGGCATGCCTTCTCAAAACATAAGAGCACCCAATCGTTCTCCTTCAATTTCAAATCGCGACAATGGAGATTTGCTACCTTTTTCTATCTTTCTTGAGATTTCTGCAAAGCCTCGCGGACCTTGACAAAAGTTGTGTCCAAGTCACGCGTGTACTCATTGGCTTCAAAAATCTTATCTTTCGTGCTTAGGAAGGGTGGAACCTTCATAGCACGTTCAATAATCTAAATGGCGCCTTCCCCGTCGAAGAGTGTATCGTGTTATTGTAGGCAAATTCCACCAAAGGTAAATACTTTTCCCATTGAGTCTTCTAATTCGAAATGTAAGACTTCAATAAATCTAGTACCACTGAATTGGCAATCTCAGATTGCTCGTCAGTTTGTGGGTGGAAAGATTACGAGAACTACAACCACGTGCCAATGTTCTCCGAAATAGCCTTCCAAAACAAACTCGTGAATCTGGGGTCCCTGTCTGAGACAATCGTCTCGGGCATACCATGTAATCTGAAGATCTGGGCCACAAACAGTCTCGCTAAGTGATCCGGCTTGACTGTTTTCTTCACTGCAATGAAATGAGCCTGCTTGCTAAATCTATCAATAACAATCCAGATACCATCATGACCACTCTGTGTTCGTGGGAAATCAAAAATGAAATCCATCGCAATACTTTCCCAGGGGCGGGTGGGTAGGGGCAAAGACTGTAACAATCCCTATGCTTTATGCATGTCAAACTTGACCTTCTGGCATACCAAGCAACTATGTACAAAATCGTCCACATCCTTCTTGAGTCTCGGCCAAAAGAAGTATCTCTCTAGCCCTTTCAAGGTGGTAGCAATGCCGCAGTGACCCGTAAAAGGTGGACAGTGGCATTCGGTCGTAACCTTTTCCATCAACGGCTGTGTAACGAAGAACATGGTTTTCCTCATCAAGTAGCCATCTCGAATGGAATATCCCGCTACTATCTCCCTATTCCGTATCCGAGTGAAAATATCTGCAAAATCTGTATCTGTGGCATACTGATCGACCGTATCCTCGAAGTTCCTATGATGAATCGCAGAAATAGCCAGAACCAACGGCTTCCAGGGCAAAGCATCTGCCACCAAATTCTTTTGTCCCTGCACATGGACAATCTGGAAGTGAAACTATGACAAGATGTTCGCCCACTGCATCTGCTTTTCTAATAGCTGCTTTTGTGACAAGAAGTAGCGTAAACTCTGATGCTCTGTGAAGACAGTAAAATCCGCTCCGAGTAAGTAATGTCACCACTGAGTAAGAGCATGGATAACCGCCAAAAGCTCTTTCTCATAAGTCTGTGTTGTAATTCAGGCCTTGACAACAATCGGCTCTCATAGGCAATGACATAACCTTCTTGCATTAAGACCGCACCCAGACTACGACCACGAGCATCACAATATACTTCAAATGACTTCTACAAGTCCGGCAAAGTCAAAATTGGTCCTGTAGTCAATTTCTCTTTCAGTGTTTGAAAGGCAGTCACCTCTGTGGGTCCCCACGAGAAAGGGACTCCTTTCTGTGTCAAAATATGCAAAGGGGAAGCAAGCTCTGCAAACTTTCTAATGAACCGCCTATAGTACGAACACAAGCCCAAGAAGCTTCTGCCTTCATGGACATTCTTCAAATCGGGCCAATCACGGATAGTCTCTATCTTGGCTGGGTCTATCTGCACTCCTGTTGCTGACACAATGTGTCCCAAAAAGTGTATCTCTAGTAGGAAAAATTCACTTTTCTTCGCATTAATCACCAACTTGTGATCTTGTAATGCCTGAAAGACTTGTAGCACATGTTCTCTATGTTCTGTCTCATCGTTGGGAGAAAACAATGATGTCGCCAAAGAAAGTGCAAACAAATAGTCTATACTCTCGAAAATCATGTCCATCATCCGGTTATATGTCGCAGGAGCATTGGTTAGCCCAAAGGGCATCACCAAAAACTCAAATAACCCAAAAGTCGTCCGAAAAGCTGTCTTGTAGACATCTCCCAGCTGTCTTGTAGACATCTCTTGGCGCGATTCGGATCTGATGATATCCGCTCTTCACATCGATCCTGCTAAAGCACGAGGATCCCTGTAGAATATCATTGATCATAGAAATCGGAAATCTGTTCTTCATGGTGATTTTGTTGAGAGCTCTATAATCGATGCACATTCTCCAAGATCAGTCTTTCTTCAAAACCAACAACACTGAAGAGCAATGCGGTGAAGTACTAGGCTGGACAAGACCCTTTTCCAAGAGGTCTTTCACTTAGTTCATATTCTCTTCATTCTGGGCTTGGCTTACATGGTAAGGTGGCCGATTCGGTGGTGTGCTTCCAGGTATCAGATCAATGATATGATCCTCAAGACGAGCGGGTGGTAACTCGCCTGGCAGGCCCTCTAAAAGCAATCGGCTTGAGTGTGGAGAAAATCTTGGCATTCTTTATCACATTCTGACATATTTGTCCTATTCTCATCACTCAACTCTCTCAAAAAGATAAGAGTAAACAAACAGACTGGATTTTATTAATTTTGAAACGGCCGAAGCCGATACAATAGGGACAGACTCGCCCTTAAGTTTCACATCAAGTACAATGGTTCGGCCCTTCTCTGTAGTCAAAGTCGCTTTTCTCGCCCGATAGACGACCACGGCGTTGTTCATATGGTACCAGGGAATTCCCAAGAGGACATCACAACCTTCCAAGGGCATTATGTAGAAGTCCTCGTGTCCCAAATACACATGACAATGCAACCGAAATTTGCCAATGACACGTGTAATGGCTACGTCCCTGCCATGTGCCACTAGACTGCCTCTGCTAGTGCTCCCATCCGATTGGGTGTGATCTCGAGCCGCGCCGGCAATTCAGGTAAAATGAAGTTTGCCTTGGCTCCTCCATCAAAGAAAATCAGGGCTTCCTGGTCTTTCACTCTGCCCCAAGCTCGGCAAAGTTCTGTACTCTCATCAATCGTGCTTGGGTCAGTACCCATGCAATCTAGAGCCAGCCCTGCTTTCATCTTGCCTTTTTGTCCACGTTCCTCAGCTGCTTTCGAACTCTCAGAACTATCTTCATCCTTGTTGTTCTGTTCTTTCTGTGCCTTTTTAGGGCACTTCGCGGAGATATGCTCAATTTCCCTGCATCCAAAGCGCTTTCTCTCTTTGATGTAGAGAGCTCTCTCTCGAAGAGTAAGCTTGGGTGGTGCATCCTTTTCTTTCTTTTCTAGGTTGCTCTTCTTCTTTCTACTTTCATTGTTCGAAGTTTGTTCGGTCCTTTGCATCATGATTTCATCTGTGGGTACATCAAACTGCCTTAGTGAATGGTAAAACCCCGTTTCGCATGAATTCCTAAATGGAATCTGACTTTTGCTCTAAGCAGTGATCTCGGATCTCTGTAGAAAGTCCCAAGGTAAACCGCTCAATCTGTTCTTTGAACGAGATCTTCTTAAGTGAAGAGACTGGTAGAAAAGAGCTCCAGAATCTCTCGCAATAAGCGTCCAATGAATCTCTCTTGGTCATCCGAAGATGGTTCCAACTAGTTCGTATGTCACGTTCGTACTCCCGAGTCAACCAGAAAGAAATAAAAAGCCTCAGCCATTTAATTGGCGCTTTCTTGTTCAATAGAAGCGTGGACCACCAAGTTTGAGCATTTCCCCTGCAATAAGAGGTAGTCCTCCGAATCTTGGAGTGCTCTGAGTAACACCCTCCAGAGAAAGCTATGTCAAATTGTTGTATGAAAGCCTTCAAAGCATATACCTAGATGAATCCAGGATAAGCCCAGATTCACCCTTGAAGGAAAGTGCAAGGTATAGACCCATGGTAGTCACCCACAAGACAATATAACCATCAGCTCCATCATGCATAGTATTGACTAAATACCACGACATCCCCACTAACGTCGTCAGTGCCCAATAGTGGGTGTAGAACTAGGTACTAACATATGCTCCCCAACACAGCACACACCACACGCACACACACACATGAGCATACATCAACACAAAGTTTAGCGTGCTAAATTTATGTCATGACTCGGGAGATCAAGGGCAGACTCAGCCATAATGAAGCCTAGCACTAAAAGAAGCATTAAATCGAAAAAATTAGAACAAAAATGAGGTAGTTGATAGGGCATACGCACCACAAAAGATAGAAAGAATTAGCACAATATCAACTGGTCGTAACTCGGACGAAAACTTCACAATGTGAAGTCTGCATGTCCGCAATACGACTAAAAAATATACCTAGATGAATCCAGGATAAGCCCAGATTCACCCTTGAAGGAAAGTGCAAGGTATAGACCCATGGTAGTCACCCACAAGACAATATAACCATCAGCTCCATCATGCATAGTATTGACTAAATACCACGACATCCCCACAAACGTCGTCAGTGCCCAATAGTGGGTGTAGAACTAGGTACTAACATATGCTCCCCAACACAACACACACCACACGCACGCACGCACATGAGCATACATCAACACAAAGTTCAGCGTGCTGAGTTTCTGTCATGACTAGGGAGATCAAGGGCAGACTCAGCCATAATGAAGCCTAGCACTAAAAGAAGCATTAAATCGGAAAAATTATCACAAAAATGAGGTAGTTGATAGGGCATACGCACCACAAAAGATAGAAAGAATTAGCACAATATCAACTCGTCGTAACTCGGACAAAAACTTCACAATGTGAAGTCTGCATGTTTGCAATACAACTAAAAATATACCTAGATGAATCCAGGATAAGCCCAGATTTACCCTTGAAGGAAAGTGCAAGGTATAGACCCATGGTAGTCACCCACAAGCCTTCAAAGCATCTCGAAATCCAGAAAATGTGTCAAATTTAATTGACTGTCACCTTCTTGAACTCTCGGACTTTCTTGCTTTTATCTTCGAGAAAGTCATACTGGTAGGCTTTGTAAAAATTCTTCTTCCTTGCATAGAATCTGCGGTCATCGGAGTCCGAACTATCCAAAGACGAGTCCTCCGTAGAATTGTTCGAAACTGGGCGAGATTTAGACTTCTTTGCCTTTTTCTTGCCCTCTCCGAAGAGTTGCTTTTTACTTCGCTTTTTGCCTTTTCTATCTTCTTCGCTCAAATCGAAAGAGCTAGAAGAACTCCAAGTGAAACCGGCCCGTGGGGCGATAGGCTTTGGCTTTCACCCGAAATTCTTTACTTTAGACACACACAGAGAGAACGTGCAAAGGAAACCTCTGATGGGAATTAACACTTAAGCACACACAAGGCTAGGAAGCTAGAATGCTCCGAGCAGACGCCGACAACCTGTAGGCCCCAATATTGGCTTCCCTTTCGGTATTTCTTTTTACTTCAACAGAGGGAATAAAACCAGTGATTTCCTACGAGCTGTCCCGCATAATCCGGGCTGAAATCCACCTGTTCTGGGCCGATTTTGGCAACATAACTATACTAGGACGCTTCACAGACAATATCCCCACGCAATAGATGACTTTCACGACGCATACGCCGAATTCACATGTACCTGCAGGGGATTAGCCACTAGCTAATCCAGTACCTATGCAAGAGGCTCTTGCCTCGGCAATCGTGCATGAACCCACACAACTATACATCAATTAAATGAAAAGCCCTCTTGTGGGGCATCACATAACTGCACGTAGGCGAGAGAGAGAGAGAGAGAGAGAGAGAGAGAGAGAGAGAGAGAGAGCAGTGTATCGTGTGCACAGGATCACTCCTAGCACCACACTGTACATAGAGGGGAAAGGAAGCACTTCATAGCTCTTAACCTGTGACAGAGAACTCCAAAATGAGCCTCCCAGCTATAAATTCAGCGCTACCTTCTCTTGCATGAGGAAAGTGCACAGAAATGTGCCACTTGGCACAATTACACGCATTTTCTTGTTTCAGGGTTGCCGCCTAAAAATCTCCCGACCAGTTGCCCAATTGACTTCGCGACAGAGTTGTAAAATGTTCCCAGTGTCATTCCAAAGGTAATGACGCGAACACATTTCACGGCCCAAAATAGCAGTTTCCTAAATTTTAGGAGATGCTTCCGTTGGGCTCCCAATGGTCATCTAACCATCTATCCTCATTGGGACCGCATCCAAAAGTGCAATGTGGCCCAACTATTGGATACTTTCTGTTGGTGATTCCACCTTGACTTTATGCCTTTTATTGAGTTCACTTCCTAATATCCACCAACTTGCTAAGTGCGACGGTGGGACCTACATGACCTTGCACTGAGCCTAGACATCCTCTTACTGTACGAAACAAATTCCAATGCCGTCCAACTTCCCGTCTGCGGGTGAAACTACCGTTCACATTGGCCATACAATGTCCGACCATTTGCAACTTCAAAAAGAGGATCTCAAAAATAAAACAAAAATCATTAGAAAGAAACCAACAACTAAGGTTAGCAGCTGCCACGTCCTCGTGACACGAAGAAGAAGAAGAAGAAGAAGGTAATCCTTCAAACCGCACACGCTTCTTCTGCTTTCTTGCCGAGGCAAAAGTAGATTGACGACCCAAATAACCCGAGAAGTCAATTCCTTTCTTCTGCTTTTTGTCATGCTTTTTAGTTTTGTTCTGCACGTCAACAAGCTAAGAAATCCGTGCATCAACCACCTCTTCTAATTCTTGCTCAGTAAACATCCTTGGAGTAGGAGGTTTCTTGAGTATCAGTTTGGGGGTTGGTTCCGTAGTTTGCTTCCACTGTGCATACACCTCGTCGAAGGAGGTCTGGGTCATAAATTTTGCAAAAGTAGATTGACGACCCAAATAACCCGAGAAGTCGGTTTCTTTCTTCTGCTTTTTGTCATGCTTTTTAGTTTTGTTCTGCACGTCAACAAGCTAAGAAATCCGTGCATCAACCACCTCTTCTAATTCTTGCTCAGTAAACATCCTTGGAGTAGGAGGTTTCTTGAGTACCCATCTCTTCAAGCTCCGCCGGAGTAGGCCGAGGTGGGCCGTACTCACGTGAATCTTCTTCATGATCTCTTCCCGCATCTCCAGATGCAGAAGGAATCGATTGATCTCTGTCAAAATCCATAAGTGCCACGTAAGAAGGATCGGATTTCCCTGTAGAAGAGAAATCGGCCGCGCTCTGATACCCCTATAACAGACTTAGACACTCCAAGTCGAGATTCTACCGCGAAACAGCACAGATTCACTTCAAAACAGTTCACAATTCACAATTGAATCGACACTGGCTGGCGAAGAGATGTTGGCCCCAAAAACTCGAGCCCCTTTCGGTATTTCTTTCTGTATTAATTTGTTGCACAATGTACATTGAGTGGCTGGGTCTCACTCTCAGACTCTACGTCCAGATGCTTTGAGAAGTGAGAGGCCAAGCCACACTTATAAAAAGTTACAAGGGATGCCACACGCAGAGCCCCAAAAGCTGCCCATTAAAAATAAAGCAGCTTTTAAAAAATAAAGCCCTCTCTCTCTCTTTCAAACTTTGAGTGGAAACTAAAGCAACATTTGCGTAAACTTTTCCAACTTAAATTTGCGTAGAAAAACAGCCAGACATCAGCGTGTGCTTTTCCATACTGCCAGCCACATCATCCGCTTTTTCTGGCACTGCCGTACAGGCCTACCACGTCAACAAAACAGTGTGGGTTCCGAAGAGCTGCCGCGTCAGCCTTTCCAACAGGGACGGGTGTGTGCATGTACAGGGCAGCCATGTGTGTACAAGGCAGCCACGTCACCAATTTGTGACAAATTCTTTTGCCCATATCCGCATCTTGTGTAATGCAACATGTCTTCAATGTCACGTGCACATCTAACCCTATGTATACGTGGCCAAGCTACTTCATGACTAGGGTTCAGTTAAGTTCAGTTCAGTTAGCTTAGGAAGTGTTCTGGCACTTTTGTGAGTCTGTTCGCAAGCACTTAGAGTAGATGCATATCCTCTGGTTACACACAGCATGATCATCAACATTACCGTCATATTCCATCAGGAGCATTTTACAATGCTAAAAACCTATTTTCTCTATTTTAGCCATTTTTCACTTATTATTTTTAAGTGACTTTTGTTGGGAAACTGGGTAGGGCAATTTGACAAGCAAGTATATAAGAAACCTAGCGCTAGCATTATCTAGCAGAAGAGGCAGCAGGGACCTGTGTCCAATAGTGCACCTTCTCAGCAAGACCCCCCTCGGACAGTCAACCTAGCGTTTTCAGCCATCAACAAGAATCAACCAACGTTTTTCATCAATTGCAGATCAGCCCCATCATTTTGCATTTGCAGACCAACCTGGCGATAGCAGACTCAGCAGATCCCCTAGCGTTTTTACAGCAAGTCAGAAATCAGCCTAGCGTTTTTGGACAGCAAAACCCTTAGCATTTTGCAGATTCACCGCGACAGAACCAACACATGCATTAGCGTTTTGCATTTTCAGCATCAAGACACCGCAGAACAGCCCCGAACTTTGCAGATCTCACCTTTCCACAACAGATCCTCGCCGCACCGTTAGATCAGCCAAAGTTTGCAAATTCAGCTCGGAAAACGCAGATTTCAGCATCTGCGTTTTCAGCGCGTCGTCGTCGCATCGTCGTCATCGCCATCGTCACTGACATAGAGTCAGAATTCAACAGATACCAGATCTGCAGATTTCTGCCATTAGAGTTTTAAGCTTTCAGCCCATCTCGTCGTCGTTCTCATCGTCGGCAAGTCCATAGCATTGTAGAGATTTGTGCAATCAATGATAGACCGCTCTCGCCGTAGAGAGTGGGGCCTTCGGAGGAGGGTTTGACAACATTCTGGTGTTGTATTCTCTCTCTCTCTCTCTTAGTCTCAACACCTTCATTCACAGTGTTTATCCACTTGTTTGTGATCATTTGCACTCTCTCACTAAAGGAATGGAAGGCTCTCCCTTCAGTAAGTAAAAGGAACCCTTGAGTACAGTTCGGAGCACTCATCTTGAGCAAAGTTCAACTTTCACTTCCGCTGCACCTTACATTGATATCAGAGCTTTGGCAGTGTTATGTATCACTCAAGGAAAGAACCACAAAAAAAAAAATTGCTTGTTGTCGTCGCACATAACCCAAGTCCACTTGGGCGTGTTGATTCCTAATCGTGTTTTTGGAGAGTGACAGGAAACCCAAGAAAGAAGGACTTGTCCAGCCTCCCCTTGTTTCTCTTTTCACTCATTGAGAGTGGACCGTGCACTTAGCGGCCGGCCAATCGACGTAAGGTGGGAAAAAGCAACCTTGGTGTGAGCACAAGGCCGCCAAGGGGTGCACCCGCGGGAAAGAGAAGAGCTCAGGTAAGAGAAGATTCTTCTCTAACACAGATTGCAAGCTAGAGAAGAACCTCAAGACTCAAGAACCTCAAGAACCAAGACCCACAAGAACCCAAGTTCCTCGTGAACTTAAGCACCCACGACTTCAGTATATGGCCATTACTCGAAGCGGAATGGATACTTCGCATGGAGGTGGTGAGCATGGAAGTGGCGAAGAAGAATTGTCCCCACCAGGAGGTTTTTCCGACCC
Source organism: Adiantum capillus-veneris (assembly GCF_014529385.1). Lineage (NCBI taxonomy): Eukaryota > Viridiplantae > Streptophyta > Polypodiopsida > Polypodiales > Pteridaceae > Adiantum > Adiantum capillus-veneris. The sequence continues at coordinate 32,115 of NW_028221840.1, forward strand.
TCCCCCTTCCCCATCTACGCCAAGGATTTCACTAACTCCTATGGAGGCTTTCAACAAGATGATGATGGACAGGAAGTTAGAACGCGAAGCAAGAAAAGCAGAAAGGCCGACTTTGAGCGTGAGCCCAAGCAAGCGCGCTTGCCGGCCGACAAAAGAATTGCCGAATTGGATCGTGAACACAAAGAAAGAATAACCGAATTCGATTGCAAATGCGAAGAAAGACAGTTAGAGCGTGAAGCACAGAGAGCCCAACACATGCAAGAGTTGGTCCTACTTTTTTCTAATGTAAAGGCGCAGATTGCAAAGAATCAAAAGAAGGAGACTCTCTTAGTCTTTTCTTCTCCAAAGCATGACACACATGATTTGCATGATAATGATAAGCATGATGATTTGCATAATAAAGACGTCATTGTTCACAAGGATGTGATTATTCACGAGCATAATGATGTGCATGACAAAGACGTCATTGTTCACAAGGATGATGGTTTAGTTGATACTTTGTTTAGTCAAGCTAACCTCATTGCAGATTCGATCAATCATAAAGAACCGATCTTAGCTCTCGAGTCGAGGTCCCACGAACCCCACAGCAAGTATTATGTGCGAGCATGATTAGTCAACAAGCATTGTTTGAGTGTTTCATTCGTGATAGTTTCCTGTATTTTAGTCACCGTTTTTATGTGATCCCTTTTCATAGGGATGAAATATTGTACGATGAACACAATTCACTCATGATTGAGCACAGATGTATGCAGATTACTCATGAAAAGATGAAATGTTTGCATTTAAGGAATTCGCATTCCATGTTTCTTCCTTGGTATGACACACTATCCAAAAGAGCACAAGAAGGATTGAGCATCAAGCATCGACATTTCCATAGTGATTTGCCACAGTTGATTGATTTAGATCGAAAAGTCAAGATTCGACCCCATTGTGTGCGTGTTTGATGAACGGTTTGGCACTCACTCTCTTTGTTCATCTACATTGCATGCACAGTCTTTAAAGAACTCTATAATTTTTCCAGCCACTTTACATGGAATGGGTCGTGTTTTTGTGTTGGAAGTGGTTTTGAGAGTTTTCATCCTCGGGAATTCTTGAAGAAGGTAGACGCATGACTATAGACGAAGTTGAAGCATCGAAGGAGCCACAAATGACTGTCGCTTTCAGAGCGGCCCAGAGAAGCAAGCGTTGCAGACCTTTATGAAGTTCAAGTATCACATGACCCACGCATCAGAGTTGGCCGGCGAAGAGTCCTTCCCAGGATTCCACGCACTGTTGGCGATCTCCCACGACGCCATACAGTTCGGTACCAGTACCTCAGTTTGAAATTTAGGGGATTTCGCGTCCAGATCTAACCCTATGTGTACGTGGACAAGCTACTTCATGACTAGGGTTCACTTCAGTTCAGTTAGCTTAGGAAGTGTTCTGGCACTTTTGTGAGTCTGTTCACAGACCGTGCATGTCCAGGCACTTGGAGTAGATGCATATCCTCTGGTTGCATACAACATGATCATCAGCATTACCATCAGATTCCATCAGGAGCATTTTACAGTGCAGAAAACCTATTTTTCCTGTTTTAGCCATTTTTTACTTATTATTTTGAAGTCTTTTTGTTAGGAAACTGGGTAGGGCAATTTGACAAGCAAGTATATAAGAAACCTAGCGATAGCATTATCTGGCAAAAGAGGCAACAAGGACCTGTGTCCAACAGTGCACCTTCTCAACAAGGAACCCCCCCTCCCCCCCCCCCCCCCCCCGCGTTTTTAGTCATCAACAAGAATCAACCAGCGTTTTTCATCCATTGCAGATCAGCCCCAGCATTTTGCATTTGCAGACCAACCTGGCGACAGCAAACTCAGCAGATCCCCTAGCGTTTTTGCAACAGGTCAGAAATCAGCCTAGCGTTTTTGGACAGCAGAACCCTTAGCGTTTTGCACATTCACCGCGACACACCCAGCACATGCATTAGCGTTTTACATTTTTAGCATCAAGAAACCGCAGAATAGCCCCGAACTTTGCAGATCTCACCTTCTCGCAGCAAATCCTCGCCGCACGGTTAGATCAGCCAAAGTTTGCAGATTCAATCGGGACAACGCAGATTTCAGCATCTGCGTTTTCAACGCGTCATCGTCGCATCGTCGTCATCACCATCGTCACCGACATAGAGTCAAAATTCAGCCAATACCAGATTTGCAGATTTCAGCCATTAGCGTTTTCAGATTTCAGCCCGTCTCGTCGTCGTCCTCATTGTCGTCGACATCGTCGGCAAGTCCATAGCATTGTAGAGATTTGTGCAATCAATAGTAGACCGCTCTCGCCATAGAGAGTGAGGCCTTCGGAGCAGGGTTTGACAATTCTGGTTTCGTATTCTTCTCTCTCTATCTCTCAGCCTCAGCACCTTCATTCACTGTGTTTATCCACTTGTTTGTGATCATTTGCACTCTCTCACTAAAGGAACGGAAGGCTCTCCCTTCCGTAAGTAAAAGGAACCCTTGAGCACTCATCTTGAGCAAAGTTCAACTTTCACTTCCGTTGCACCTTACATTCAAGGTGCACGTGTACATGATTGCATTTGCAGAGATGCCTTCTTTTTGCATTCGCTGAAAACAGCCCGGAGTTGGCTGACCCTTTCCTTCACAATGCAAGCGTATGTGATAGCATCAAGAGAGGTTCGCATCCGCCACAAACAGCCCATAACTTCTTGCCCGTGCCCCTCTTGAGCCTATGCAATAATTGATATGCTCCAAAGGACAACATTTTGGATAGGGCGATCCTCAAGTGTAGGTGATTGTAACAGACTTGGACACTCCAAGTCGAGAATCTACCGCGACACCACAAAAGATCACTTCAAAACAGTTCATAGTTCACAATTGATTCGACACTCGCCCGGCGGAGTTCCGAGATATTGGCCCCAAAGACTAGCGCTCCTTTCGGTATTTCTTTTTGTATTAATCTATTGCAAAGTACAAGTGGGTAGCCGAGACTCACTCTCAAACTCTGCGTCCAGATGCTCTGAGAAGTGAGAGCCCAACTACCTATATAAAGGTTTACAAGGGATGCCAAAAGCAGAGCCCCAAAAGCTTTAAAATCTGTCCCAAAAGCTGAAAATCAAAAGCTTGAAAAATAAAGCTAAAGAGGCTTCTCTCTCTCTGAACCTCTTGCATCAAATAAAGCAAAAAGGTTCTCTCTCTCTCTCAAGCTCTCTTGCATAGAAAAAGCAAGGCCCAAAAGCTCTCTCTTATTTGCGTAGCCAAAAGCAGAACACTGACTGACGTAAAATCCGCCACGATTTGCGGGCTGCCACGTCATCAACCGTACGGAGTTGCCACGTCAACATTTCGCGTCGTTTTCGGTTTTCTGCAACCAACCAGCCACATCACCATTTCTTGCCAGAGGGTGTGTGTATGGACAGCCACGTCACCAAGTTGTGACATAGGGCCCTCTTGAAAGCATTGTAATCGCCCTCGATTACGCCTACACAACAGACAGAAGCCATGAACTGTCTTAACAAACACTGACTGTTAGTACCGACGCACTAGGAACAGACATCTAGCACATGTACCAATCGACAATCACATCACACGACATCACAGGACATCACTTGATATCACATGAGAAATCACATTCAACATTCATTCGGATCTTAGACCATGATTTATCGGCATTGTAGTTAGCAATGGCATCTAGATCCACTCAGGACCTCATAGATGCTCGATTGACTAACCTCTATTGCAACCATGTCTATTCGAGATCATTCAGACCAAAATGCTGCAGTCATTTCGTCTATCAATTCCTGCACTTAAAAACAAGTCAAGAACAAATCATTTTCATATTTTTTCCGGGATTCCATTTCATAAAGTCATATAGTAGAATATTGTCAGCTCTCAGTATCCCTGAAGCTCAAAGAGACATCACTGACTCTAGTATTCTAAAATCAAGGCATCTGTTGACAAAGGAGCAGAGTAACTTCCCTCTTGTGCAACCCACTGCACCAGATCTCCGGCCAAGCTAAATCCGGGGTTCCATTTGGAGTAGACTATGCTAAACCAAAAGCTTCAAGGTAAAGGTTCACAATCTGAGGAGTATCTCCTAGGTCCTCCTCCTCCATCCACTTCGCATCCAATGCAGGATAGTTGTCACGAGGACGTGGCAGTTGTTAACTATGTCACGAGGACGTGGCAACTGTTAACCTTAGTTGTTAGTTTCTTTCCAATGATTTTTGTTTTATTTTTGAGACCCTCCTTTTGAAGTAGCAAACGGTCGAACATTGTATGGCCAATGTGAACGGTAGTTTCACCCGCAGACGGGAAGTTGTTGGCATTGGAATTCGTACAGTAAGAGGATGTCTAGGCTCAAAGCAAGATCATGTAGGTCCCCCCGTCTCACTTAGCAAGTTGGTGGATACTAGGAAGTGAACTCAATAAAGGCATAAAGTCAAGGTGGGACTACCAACAGAAAATAACCGACAGTTGGGCCACATTACACTTTTGGATGCGGTCCCAATGAGGATAGATGGTAAGATGACCAGTGGGAGCCCAACGGAATCATTTCCTAAAATTTAGGGAACTGCTATTTTGGGCCATGAAATGTGTTCGCGTCATTACCTTCGGTATGACCAGCGGAACGTTTAACAACTCTGCCGCGAAGTCAACTGGGCAACCAGTCGGGAGATTTTTAGGCAGCAACCCCGAAACGGGCAAAAGCCTCTAATCGCGCCAAGTGGCAAATTTTCATGCACTTGCCTCATTCAAAAAATTAGGCGCTAAATTTTAAGCTGGGAAGAGGCCTCATTTGGTTTTTGTCACACAGGTTAATAGCTATGGAGTGCTTTCTTTCCCTCTCATGTACAGTGTGGTGCTAGGAGTGATGCCCTGCACGCTACACACTGCTCTCTCTCCCCCCTACGTGCAGTTATGTGATGCCCCACAAGAGGGCTCTTCATTTGACTGATGTACAGCTGTGTGGGTTCATGCTTTTGTGCTGAGGCAAGAGCCTCCTTGAGCAGGAACAGGGGTAGCTGACTGCTACTCTAAAGCAAGCACCGGTGAGGGTCATAACCTCACCGGACGGGTGCGAAATCAGCACTGTGTATGCACTGTAAATTGACTGTTTTTCAGCCATACGGACGCCAGAACCATTGGAAATCGTGCCCCACTGGCAGAGGACAATTAGGGGACTGTTTGGGGCTGAAAACAGAGCAAAAACCAGTAAATACAGCATGCTGTATTTACTGTTTTTGGACAGGAATCAAAGGGTATACGCCAGTAGAAGTGAATTCTAGCAGGGAAATTGGTTTCACGCAAGTTTTGGGGCTGTTATGCTGCCGAAATTTGGCCAAATCAAGTAGTATCTCGCGGGATACAGGTAAAGGATTCCCACGACTCTACTTTGTAATTTATCCTCTCAAAGAATAAAGAAATACCGAAAGGGGCGCCAATTTTGGGGCCTACAGGTTGTCGGCGTCTGCTTGGAGCATTCTAGCTTCCGAGCCGTGTGTGTACTTACGTGCTAATTCCCGTCACAGGTTTCCTTTGCACGTTCTCTCTGTGTGTATCTAAAGTAAAGAATTTCGGGTGAAAGCCAAAGCCTACCGCCCCACGGGCCGGTTTCAAGGTTCCGTTGCCGGGACATCAATCACTTTTTCCTCAAAGAGTGAGCCTCGGTTGTTTTGGGTAAAGACACAGAGTACAAGAACGCGGGATTACACTATGGCCGACAAAGGGAAGGGCATCATGGAAGAGGGTTCCTCTTCAAAGGACAGACAGGAAATCCCTATGGTTTTCGAGATTGGCGAGAGCTAGTGTGTACCTCCTATCGATGTGAATGTCCCTCCAGTAGTACAAGGCTTTATGACTGGGCAACTTGAGGATGATGCGTTCAAGACTCGGTTAGTTGCCGCGGTGAATGTCTTTTCGCAAAACTGGTGCAGAATCCAAAGTTTATGGAGTTCTTGCAATCACCACCAGTGCAACAGCAAAATAGGCAACCTACACCACGTACGGAGCTTGTTGAGGCTCAAGCCCAAGTACTTAATGCGACTCAGCAGGATAGGGAACACTCGCATGTTGCGGAGTCAAGGGCTCCAAAATAGGTTCCTCCCGTGCTTGAACAGATGGTTGTTCCACGAGTTATGCCAGTTCAGCCCGCCACCTTCAGAGCCCGCATGTTGTCTTGAATGGACAGGAAACTGGTTACCAAGCAATGCACCCAATTTTTCCACCACCCACGGTACATCCTGGGTATTTCGGGGGTGGATCAATATTCCAAAATATTGTTGGTTATGCGCTTGGAAGTTAGTCATAGATGACAGGAACAGTGTTTGGGGGTATGCAAGGCATGATGCCAAACCCCATGTATGGTAGTATCGGCATGCAACAAGGATTTCAGTGCAACCAGGGCCAGTTTGGGGTGCCACAAGGTCAGCAGCCAGATATCGCACCTCTGACGCAAAATGTGAATGCCAAGATGCTGATCATGCCTACTACAGTGCCCATGTTGCAGACCATTCCTTATGACAACTTGGGGGCACTGGAGAAGCCGAAAGCTTACAAAGAAGGTGGTGCAATTGTAAAGTTCACTACTTTCAGTGGCTTTGAGGATAAAGCAAAGGCCCTCACTTTCCTCCAGCAGTTTGATAAAGCTTATGCAGGAGGGAATTTTACAGAGGCCTCTAAGGTCAAGAAAGCTGCCACTTTCTTAAAGGACAATGCGCTTACATGGTGGACGACATTGTTAATGCAAGGACAGATACCCGCCACTTGCGTTTACTTCAAGCAAATGTTTGCATCTGCTTGGCTGTCAAATGAATTTAAAGCCGACGTCATGACAGATTGACACCAACTTACTTCGGCTACATGCAAGAGCTTGTTGGAGTACAATCGGAGGTTTTGTAAAGCGTTACTCTCAATGACCTCCTATAGATTTGTGTCGTTGATAGAGCAGATAGAGAAGCATTGTTGTGGGCTGCCTAAAAGCTTTGTTGTAGAGAAGCGTCACAAGGGTCGGAAAAGGCCACCAAAGACAAGGATTCAGCCGGGACTTCTGGAGCGCAGGCAAAGAAACAGAAAAGCTCGCTGGAGGAAAAGAAGGTCCTAATGGCTGAAAATAAATGCTTTTTATGTGAGCAGCCTGGTCACTTTGCTACCAATTGTCCACAAAGGAAAAGAGCAGCTAACTCAGAGGATAAAGACGACCAGAAAGGCAAGAAGCCTAAACCCACGGCAGGTTTGGTGCCAGGCCCAATACAGATGCCAATGAGTTATGCAGGGCATGGGGTAAAGTTAGGGATCAAACAGCACTCATCTTCTTTGATCCAGGTGCCAAAGCCAACTTTATCTCACCAATGTTAGCTATGAAGCTGGGCATCAAAGCTGAAGAGATGGGGTACACAGCACATGCAGGGTTGGCATGTCCTGGCGACTCAGAGTGTGTTACTCCCATTATTGGAAAGTTGTGTCTGCATATTCAGTCATATGTGGATACGGAAGAGTTTTATATCATGCCATTGGAGCGATGCGCTACTTGGGATTCCCTGGATGTTCCCTGGCAAGACGATCACCCTTCAGTATAGGGGCAAAACTCATGTTTTGGATGTAAAGCTCAAAGGGGAGTCTGTCCCTATTGTATCTGCTTCTGCTATCACTTCTATAATAAAGAATCATCATTCTGTGTACTTGATTTTTGCACGTGCTGTCTCAGATAGTGATCAATCCAATTTATCTGTGTTAGATAAAGAAAGGTCAGCATTTTTGCATTTTCTGATTCATTACCGTCGCAATTACCGCCAGAAAAACCTGAGGACCATCGGATAGATTTGGTGCTAGGGTGTAGCCCACCAAATAGACCTTCCTACAGGGTTAGTGCGGCGCAACAGAAAGAGATTATGGGCCAGGTTGAGGAGTTATTAGAGAAGGGGCTGATTCAGCCTAGTTCTTCACCCTTTTGCTCCCTAGTGCTCCTAGTGCAGAAGGAGGATGGCTCATGGCGCATGTGTATTAATTACCGTGCATTGAATAAGAATACAATCAAGAATAGGTTTCCTATTCCTCGAATTGATGATATTCTTGATCGTTTAGAGGGTGCTGCAATTTTCAGCAGGATAGACCTTAAGAGTGGGTACCATCAGATTCGTATAAGGCCAGAGGATGTGCACAAGACTGCGTTCAGAACGACATTTGGTCTTTATGAGTTCTTAGTGATGCCGTTTGGTCTAACAAATGCTCCTGCCACGTTCAACAAATGATGGACCAGATTTTCCACTCGCATCAACAGTTTGTTGGAACGTTCTTCGATGACATGATAGTCTATTCGAAGAATGAAGAGGAGCATAGGCGTCACTTGACCATTGTGTTCAAAGAGCTGCGCAGTCAACACAGGCTACTTGTCAATCCTAAGAAAAGTGAATTCTTCTTGGGCCACATAGTCTCAAAGGATGGTGTCAGAATGGATCCCACAAAGGTCGAAGCTATTAAGACATGGCCAGACTTGAAGACTGTGCACGATGTCAGAAGCTTCTTGGGATTGTGCTCCTACTATAGAAGGTTTATCAACAATTTTGCAGAGATAGCATCGCCTCTTCACGCATTGCAAAAGAAAGAGGTCACTTTCAGATGGACCCAAAAAGAGATTTCAGCTTTTAGTCTCTTAAAGGAACAGTTGACTTCAGATCCAGTAATTGTTTTGCCAGACCTCAGGAAGTCATTTGTGGTCGAGTGTGACGCGTGTGGCAGTAGCATCAGAGCAGTGCTAATGCAAGATGGACGGGTAGTAGTTTATGAAAGCCGAATTTTGCAAGGGCCAGAGAGGACTATGCAAGTCTATGAGAAAGAGCTCTTGGTCGTGATTCATGCGCTTTCTAGCTGGAAGCACTACCTCTTAGATGCTGATTTTGTTGTTCAAACAGATCATCAGACCTTGCGATACTTCTTGACACAGTCAAAGTTATCCAAAAAGCATATGCGATGGGCAAACATTCTTACTATGTTCCACTTCCAGATTATGAATGTGGAAGGCAAGAAGAATGTTGTGGCTGATGCGTTAACAAGAAAGCCACAAATTTCAGTTGTGTCAATTCCTTATCATCATGAGTAGATGACATGAAGGAACAGTATGCTACTGATGAAGATTTTGCAAGGATCTTTGAACAGTTGCAAGGGCAACATCATGAGCACTACCTCCTCAGAGATGGTTTTATGATGATGCATGGCAGACTTTGTCACTAGGCCATTGCGACATAAGGTCATGGAAGAGTCATGTCCCACCGCATGCAGGGCATCGTGGTATTGATGAAACAGTTAAAGCGGTAGAGACATTCTTCTATTGGCCTACCTTGAGGAGAGATGCGGATGCCTTTGTGCGAGCATGTATAATTTGCCAAAAGGTCAAGTTTGACAGGCAAAAGGCACCAGGGTTGTTACAACCACTGCCGATTCCAGATAAGCCATGGGAAAGCATTGCTATGGACTTTATCTTTTATCTTCCAAGAGCGCCAACAGGGAATGATGGTATATGGACCATTATCTGCAGGTTCAGCAAGCAAGCCCATTTTATCGCTGTCAGGAAGAAGATAAAATCTGATCAGATGGCACGCTTATATGGACCATTATCTGCAGGTTCAGCAAGCAGGCCCATTTTATCGCTGTCAGGAAGAAGATAAAATCTCATCAGATCGACCATTATCTGTAGGTTCAGCAAGCAGGCCCATTTTATCGTTGTCAGGAAGAAGATAAAATCTGATCAGATGGCACGCTTGTTCATGTACAATGTGTTTAAGTACCATGGTATGCCACAATCAATTGTCAGTGATCGTGATCCTCGCATGACCAGTTTGTTCTGGAGAGGATTGTTTGAGAACATGGGCACTACGCTCAAGTTCTCGTCTTCGTTTCATCCACAAACTAATGGACAGACAGAAGAGGCTAATTCTACTGTCTTAGATCTGCTGAAATGCTATGTGTCAGATAATAAAGGCAAGTGGGAACAGTATTTGCCTATGCTTGAGTATACGTACAATAATACGGTGCATTCGTCAACTAGCAAAGCACCTTTTGAGATTGTTTTGAAGGCGGCAAAAAAGTTCCTGTCATTTTACATACAAAGGACAAGATCTTTGAGGCAGATCGATATGTTGAGAACATGAATGAAATGTATAAGAAAATTCAAGTTGCCTTCGAGAAGACTCGGGCAAAGCAGAAAAAGGCTGCTGATCGTCACCGTCGTGAATTGCTGTTATCACCTGGTGACTGGGTATTGTTAAGGTTCAAAAAGGCAAGGTTAAAGAAGATGAAGGGCAAGGAACAACTGTTTCCTAAGCTCAGTATGCATTACTATGGGCCTTTTCAAGTGCTTGACAAGATCAGTGATATGGCTTACAGGCTGAAATTGCCTGATGCATGGAAGATTCGCAATGCGTTTCACGTGAGTCTTCTAAAACCCTTCATGGGTGATGTGCTAGATGAGGATCAGCCAAAAGTTGAGGAACTTGATGAGATCCTAGTACTTGAGCAAGTTTTGGCACACAAGGACAAAAAAGTTAAAGGACAAGTTGCAAGACGTTATTTGGTGAAGTTCAAGAACTATCCGCCTATGGATGCAAAGTGGATGGAAGAGCATGAACTATTAGAGTCACCAAATGTATTGCAGCTTTACCTTGAAGCCTTTGGGTTACAACCTACTTATGCCCCAACCCAACGTGTGCAAAGGGGGGGTAATGATAGAGCTAGCACAACAAATGTACATATGAATTCAGTGTAATAGATGGAAATGACAAAAGTATGAAGGTCTCATAAAGTCATTTGTATCTATGTGTACGACCTTTCTTGCGGATACATCGATGAGATAAAAGAGTGTTGATAGCACAAGATCATCAGTGGCGTGTATTTATGGTATGCAATCGAGGAAGTTTGCGATGAGGGGGGTATGTCACAAGGACGTGGCAGCTGTTAACTATGTCACGAGGACGTGGCAACTGCTAACCTTAGTTGTTGGTTTCTTTCCAATGATTTTTGTTTTATTTTTGAGACCCTCTTTTTGAAGTAGCAAACGGTCGGACATTGTATGGCCGATGTGAACGATAGTTTCACCCGCAGACGGGAGGTGGTCGGCACTGGAATTCGTATAGTAAGAGGATGTCTAGGCTCAGAGCAAGATCATGTAGGTCCACCGTCGCACTTAGCAAGTTGGTGGGATACTAGGAAGTGAACTCAATAAAGGCATAAAGTCAAGGTGAAAGTATCCGACAGTTGGGCCACATTACACTTTTGGATACGGTCCCAATGAGGATAGATGGTAAGATGACCAGTGGGAGCCCAACGGAATCATTTCCTAAAATTTAGGGAACTGCTATTTTGGGCCATGAAATGTGTTCGCGTCATTACCTTCGGTATGACCAGCGGAACGTTTAACAACTCTGCCGCGAAGTCAACTGGGCAACCAGTCGGGAGATTTTTAGGCAGCAACCCCGAAACGGGCAAAAGCCTCTAATCGCGCCAAGTGGCAAATTTTCATGCACTTGCCTCATTCAAAAAATTAGGCGCTAAATTTTAAGCTGGGAAGAGGCCTCATTTGGTTTTTGTCACACAGGTTAATAGCTATGGAGTGCTTTCTTTCCCTCTCATGTACAGTGTGGTGCTAGGAGTGATGCCCTGCACGCTACACACTGCTCTCTCTCCCCCCTACGTGCAGTTATGTGATGCCCCACAAGAGGGCTCTTCATTTGACTGATGTACAGCTGTGTGGGTTCATGCTTTTGTGCTGAGGCAAGAGCCTCCTTGAGCAGGAACAGGGGTAGCTGACTGCTACTCTAAAGCAAGCACCGGTGAGGGTCATAACCTCACCGGACGGGTGCGAAATCAGCACTGTGTATGCACTGTAAATTGACTGTTTTTCAGCCATACGGACGCCAGAACCATTGGAAATCGTGCCCCACTGGCAGAGGACAATTAGGGGACTGTTTGGGGCTGAAAACAGAGCAAAAACCAGTAAATACAGCATGCTGTATTTACTGTTTTTGGACAGGAATCAAAGGGTATACGCCAGTAGAAGTGAATTCTAGCAGGGAAATTGGTTTCACGCAAGTTTTGGGGCTGTTATGCTGCCGAAATTTGGCCAAATCAAGTAGTATCTCGCGGGATACAGGTAAAGGATTCCCACGACTCTACTTTGTAATTTATCCTCTCAAAGAATAAAGAAATACCGAAAGGGGCGCCAATTTTGGGGCCTACAGATTGTCGGCATCTGCTCGGAGCATTCTAGCTTCCGAGCCATGTGTGTACTTGAGTGCTAATTCCTGTCACAGGTTTCCTTTGCACGTTCTCTCTGTGTGTATCTAAAGTAAAGAATTTCGGGTGAAAGCCAAAGCCTACCGCCCCACGGGCCGGTTTCAATAGTTCTTGAATTTAACCAAGAACCGCCTTCTTACTTTACCCTTATTCTTGTTGTCCTTATGTGCCAAAATCTGTTCAAGAACAAGGATCTCCTCGTTTTCTTCCACTTCGGGTTGCTCATCCGGCTCCCCATCTTCGGGCACATCACCTTTAAAAGGTTTCAAGAGACTCACATGAAATGCATTGTGAATGCTCCAAGTGTCAGGCAGTTTCAATCGGAAGGAAACATCATTGATCTTTTCGGAGATCTGGAAAGGTCCGTAGTATCGCATACTAAGCTTTGGAAAAAGCCTCTCCTTTCCCTTCTTCTTTCTCAGACATGCCTTCTCAAAACATAAGAGCACCCAATTATCCTCCTTCAATTTCAAATCGCGACGATGGCAATCCGCTGCCTTTTTCTCTCTTTACTGAGACTTCTGCAAAGCCTCGCGGACTTTGGCAAAAGCCGTGTCCAAGTCGCGCGAGTACTCATCGACTTCGAAAATCTTATCTTTCGTGCTTAGGAAGGGTGGAACATTCGCAGCACCTTCAATAATCTCAAATGGCGCCTTCCCCGTCGAAGAGTGTATCGTGTTGTTGTAGGCAAATTCTAGATACTTTTCCCATTGAGTCTTCTGATCCAAGATGTAAGACTTCAATAAATCTAAAACCAATGAATTGGCAATCTCAGATTGCCCGCCAGTCTGCGGGTGATAAGATGACGAGAACTGCAACCGCGTGCCAATGTTCTCCCAAATTGCCTTCCAAAACAAACTCGTAAATATGGGGTCCTTGTCGAAGACAATCATCTTGGGCATGCCATGTAATCTGAAAATCTGGGCCATAAATAGTCTCGCTAAGTGATCCGGCTTGACTGTTTTTTTCATTGGAATGAAATGAGCCTGCTTGCTAAATCAATCAATAACAATCCAGATACCATCATGACCACTCTGTGTTCACGGGAGATCAAAAATGAAATCCATCGGAATACTTTCCGAGGGGCGAGCGGGTGGGTGGGGGCAAAGACTGTAACAATCCCTGTGCTTTATGCCTGTCAAACTTGAGCTTCTGGCATACCAAGCAACTGCATACAAAATCATCCACATCCTTCTTGAGTTTCGGCCAAAAGAAGTATCTCTCTACCCCTTTCAAGGTGGTAGCAATGCCGCGGTGACCCGTAAAAGGTGGATAGTGGCATTCGGTCATAACCTTTTCCCTCAACGGCTGTGTAACGCACAACATGATTTTCCTCATCAAGTAGCCATCCCCAATGGAAAATCCCGCTATTGTCTCCCCATTCCGTATCCGTGTGAAAACGTCTGCAAAATCCGTATCCGTGGCATACTAGTCGACCATAACCTCAAAGCTCCTGTGGTGTATCGCGAAAATCGTCAGAACGAACGGCTTTCGAGACAAAGCATCTGCCACCAAATTCTTATGTCCATGATGGACAATCTAGAAGTGAAACTATGACAAGATGTTCGCCCACCGCATCTGCTTTTTCGATAGATGCTTGTGTGACAAGAAGTAGCGTAGACTCTTATGGTCTGTAAAGACAATAAAATCCGCTCCGAGTAGGTAATGCCGCCACTGAGTAAGAGCATGGATAACCCCCAAAAGCTCTTTCTCATAAATTTGTGTTGTCAATTCCGGCCTTGAGAACAATCGGCTCTCGTAAGCAATGACATGGCCTTCTTGCATTAAGACCGCACCCAGACTACGACCACAAGTATAACAATATACTTCAAATGACTTCTACAAGTCCGGCGAAGCCAAAACTGGTCTCGTAGTCAATTTCTCTTTCAATGTCTGAAAGGTAGTCACCTCTGTGGGTCCCCACGAGAAAGGGACTCCTTTGTGTGTCAAGATATGCAAAGGGGAAGCAACCTCTGCAAACTTTCGAATGAACCGCCTGTAGTACGAACACAATCCCAAGAAGCTTCTAACTTCATGGACATTCTTCAAATCGGGCCAATCACGGATAGTCTCTATCTTAGCCGCTTCCATCCGCACTCCTGCTGCTGCTGCTGCTGAGACAATGTATGACAAAAAGTGCATCTCTGGTAGGAAAATTTCACTTTTCTTTGCATTAATCACCAACTTGTGATCTCGTAATGCCTGAAAGGCTTAAGCTGCTAATCTCTATGTTCTGCCTCATCCTTGGAGGAAACAATGATATCGTCAAAGAAAGTGCCAACAAATAGCCTGTACTCTCGAAAAATCTTGTCCATCATCCGGTTAAATGTCACAAGAGCATTGGTTAGGCGTAAAGACATCACCAAAAACTCAAATAACCCAAAAGTTGTCCGAAAGGTTGTTTGTAGACATCTCCAGGCGCGTTTCGGATCTGATGATATCCACTTTTCAAGTCAATCTTGCTAAAGCACGAGGATCCCTGAAGTCGGTCAAGTATATCATCGATTCTAAGAATTGGAAATCTGTTCTTGATGGTGATTTTATTGAGAGCTCTATAATCGATGCACATTCTCCAAGATCCGTCTTTCTTCAAAACCAGCAACATTGGAGAGCAATACAGTGAAGTACTAGGCTGGACAAGACCCTTTTCTAAGAGGTCTTTCACTTGGTTCATAATTTCTTCGTTCTGGGCTCGGCTCACACGGTAAGGTGGCCGGTTTGGTGGTGTGCTTCCAGGTATCAGATCAATGGTATGATCTTCACGACGAGAGTGGTAACTCGCTTGGCAGGCCCTCTGAGAAGCAATCGGCATGAGAGTGGAGAAAATGTTGGCGTTTCTTATCAAGTTCAAACATATTTGTCCGATCCTCATCACTCAACTCTTTCATAAAGATCGAGTAAACAAACAGATTGGATTTCATTAATTTTGAAATGGTCGAAGCCGATACAATAGGGACAGACCCTTAAGCTTTACATCGAGTACAATGGTTCTGCCCTTCTCCGTGGTCGACATTGCTTTCTATAACCGGCCTATACAACGTAGAGGGCGGTACTATTTCAATTACCTGTTAACTTTACACAGAGCACTGAGAAGGGAAGAGAACACAGTTGCGTCCAGCGACTAGAATGTCACTGCGCACACGAGACCGACACCCTGTAGGCCCCAAAGACTGGTGCCCCTTTCGGTATTTCTTTATTCAAATTAAAGTAGACGATCCCATCACTTCGCACAAGCTTTCACAAAGCTGTCCAAACCTGGCGAGGGCTGAAAACGCAGGTTTTCGACCTGATTTTGGCAGCATAACAACGCAAAAACCCCTATAGATCAAAAACACCTGTCTAGGACGGATTCCCTCGCTATCTGGAAGCTTTCTATTGAGCTGTCACAGAAATTCAGCGGGCTGTAATTCCCTGTTTTTCACTGCCAGGTGCCCAAAAGCCTGTAAACGCATCCCAAGGCTCTCACGAGACTCCCCCAGTGTTCCCTTGCAGTTTAGGTGCGAAACCCTAAACCTGCAGAAAAACACAGCAGGCTGTAATTCGCTGTTTCGGATCGTTATTAGCGGAGCGAACACGCCTACGCGTGTCCCAAGGGCTCCCGCACGCAATGGGACAGTTCCCCTGTGAATTGGACGAGTTTTTCACACGAGAAAACTCTCCGAACTCGCTATCTTTCGCGATGGAACTGTGCGTACCTGTGGGGTTTAGCAATTAGCTAATCCGGTTCCTGTTCAAAAGGCTCTTGCCTTGGCAAACGCGCATAAACCCCCAGATTTGTACATGTTCATCTGAGTAGCCCAACTAGTGGGGCATTACCATACGTGCCAAAGGGAAGAGAGAGATGCACGAGAGCAAATCATCGCGCTACATGAGACAAAGGAGAAGGCAAGCTTTCCATTAAAGCTATAGACCTGCACCCACTACTCACACACACACTGTAGCTCACTTATGATCAAAAATCAGCCTCCTCTCTCAAATTGGGCGCCCCCTCTTCAGCTGGAAGTGGCAAACTCTCCAAAAGACGCCATGTGTCCAGTTTGCCCCTTTTGAGTTAATTTTCTAGTTCCCACTGACTTATAAAGTTATAAGTGACTTTCTGAGTGGCCCAGATTTCATTTGGCCCACACAAGCTTCCATACTCATCAGAATTCAGTGCTAACTGGCCCGACCAGTCCCAGAATGACCGACCAGACTCCCGTTGTGAGAAACCTATTCGGCCACAGCCGTTTCACACTGGCCATGCAATGTCCACTTGCACCTTTTCAAGGGGTCCGGGAAAAACAAGTAAAAATAAATAAAAATATCTAGTACTTATTTATGGAAGGCAACAGGAAAAATACACCTCCTGGTGACACACCCCACCCTTGAAATACTGCAAGCGACCTCGCTTGCATGCCAATAATCCATGCGGTATCTCCTGATATCAGATATATTCTATGATGGGAATCCAAGATATACATGCTTCCGGAAATGTAGCGTTGGACGATTAAACAATCCCACCAACCTGGCTACGACACATATATCAAGCATAGAAGTCTTCTAGTGTACTCTCAAGCACAAACTTCTCTAGCTAAATTCTGTATGGAAAGAGTAGATACAATTGCTTAACTACTCTCTTGAGCATCATGAACCATGCTCTTGCCTTGCTCCAGAAAAGGGTACATCAAGTCACTGTGGGTTCCATCTGAAAGGCTTCAAGATACAATTGCAATAGCTGAGGTGAATCAACCAATTCAGACTCTTCCATCCATTTGGCATCCAATGATGGATAGTTCTTGAACTTCACCAAATAGCGTCTTGCAACCTTTCCTCTAACCTTTCTTTCTTTATGTGCCAATATCTGTTCAGGAACAAGGATTTCATCCAATTCTTCCACTTCGGGTTGTTCCTCATCAAGCATATTCTCTGGCACATTACCAACAAAGGGTCTTAGAAGGCTGACATGAAAAGCATTATGTATTTTCCATCCTTCTGATAGCTTTAACCTGTAAGCTACATCGCTGATCTTTTCTGAAATCTGAAAAGGACCATAATATCGCATATTGAGCTTAGGAAACAAGCATTCCTTGCCTTTTCTTTTCCTTAACCTTGCCTTTTCAAAGCGCAAAAGCACCCAATCACCAAGTGAAAATACAAGTTCACGACGGTGATGATCAGCAGCTTTCTTTTGCTTAGCCTGAGTCTTCTCAAGAGCAATCTTTATCTTCCTGTATGTTTCATCCATATCTTGCACATACTTGTCTGCCTCAAAAATCTTGTCCTTAGTCTGCAAAATGGGCGAGACTTTCTTCCCTCCTTCCACTATCTCAAATGGTGCCTTACCTGTTGACATATGCACAATGTTATTGTAAGCATATTCAACCAATGGAAGATGGTGTTCCCAAGTTGCCTTGTGCTCTGACACATAACATTTGAGCAGGTCCAGAACAATAGAATTTGCCTCTTCTGACTGTCCATCAGTTTGCGGATAAAACGAAGAAGAGAACTTTTGCGTAGTGCCCATGTTCTCAAACAATGCCTTCCAGAAAAGACTCGTCATAGGTGGATCCCTGTCACTGACAATTGACTGAGGCATCCCGTGATATTTAAAGATATTGCTCATGAATTTCTTGACCATGTGTTCTAGCTTTATCTTCTTCCTCACAGGAATGAAATGGGCCTGCTTACTGAACCTACAAATGATAGTCCAAATCCCATCATTGCCTGTTTGCGTCCTTGAAAGATCAAAGATAAAGTCCATTGCTATGCTTTCCCATGGCCTATCTGGGATCGGCAATGGCTGCAACAATCCGGGTTGCTTTTGTCTATCAAAATTGACTTTTTGGCATACTAAGCATGATCTTACAAATGTGTCAACATCTTGACGCAAAGCTGGCCAATAGAAGAATGCCTCAACCCCTTTCACTGTCGCATCAATTCCACGATGTCCAGCATAAGGTGGAGCGTGACTTTCCATCAAAACCTTTGGTCGTAACTGTTTAGTAACGCATAACTTTCCATGCATCATGAGAAAGTCATTCTTAAGCATATAGTGCTCATGATGTTGCCCATCAACAAGGTGGTCATAGATCCTTGCAAAATCTGAATCTTCAGCATATTGTGGGTCATTTCGTCTAGTTCACAATGGTACGGAATTGACACTGCTGAAATTTGGGGCTTTCGTGACAACGCATCAGCCACCACGTTCTTTTTCCCTTGCACATGCACAATCTGAAAATGGAACATTGACAAGATGTTTGCCCATCGCATGTGCTTCTCAGACAACTTCGTCTGTGTGAGAAAATATCACAAGGTTTGATGATCCGTTTGGACAACAAAATCACCCCCTAGCAGATAGTGTTTCCAACTAGTGAGAGCATGAATTATTGCCAGCAATTCTTTCTCATAGACTTGCAAGTTCCTTTCAGTCTTCAAAAGAATTCTGCTCTCATATGCGACCACTCGGCCATTCTGCATTAAAACTGCACCAAGACTATGGCTACACGCATCACACTGAACCACAAAAGGTTTCGAAAGATCTGGCAAAATGATTACCGGATCTGAAGTCAACTTCTCTTTCAAGTGTTTGAACGCTAAAATTTCCTTGGCTGTCCACTTGAAAGTAACTCCTTTTCCTTGTAGATGGAGTGGAGAAGCAATCTCAATAAAGTTTCGAATGAACCTCCTGTAGTAGGAACATAAGCCTAGAAAGCTTCGAATGTCATGTACGGACTTCAAGTCTGGCCATGATCTAATTGCTTCCACTTTAGCGGGATCCATGCGTACTCCATCCTTTGAAACAATGTGCCCAAGGAAGTGAATCTCTTGCAAAAAGAATTCACTCTTCTTTGCATTAATGAGTAGTCTGTTCTTACGTAACTCATTGAAAACTGCAATCAAGTGATCCATATGCTCCTCTTCAAACTTCGAATAGACAATCATGTCATCAAAGAAGGTACCCACGAAGTTTCTATGTGGTCTAAAAATTCTGTCCATCATTCTATTAAACGTGGCAGGAGCATTTGTGAGACCAAATGGCATGACAAGAAACTCATAGAGACCAAATGTTGTCATGAACGCAATCTTATGGACATCTTCTGGCCTAATGCGTATCTGATGGTAGCCACTCTTTAGGTCTATCCTTGTAGACAATGACGCTCCCTCAAGCCGATCAAGAATGTCATCTATCCTCGGTATGGGGAACCTGTTCTTGATGGTATTCTTATTCAAGGCGCGATAGTCAATGCACATGCGCCATGAACCATCCTTCTTCTGCACTAAGAGTACAGGCGAACAAAAAGGGGATGAACTGGGCTGAATCAGCCCCTTCTCTAAAAGCTCGTTGACCTGACCCATAATCTCTTTCTGCTGGGCTGCACTAACCCTATATGGTGGTCTATTCGGTGGACTAGACCTGGCACAAGATCTATAGTATGATCCTCAGGTCTCTCAGGAGGTAACTCCCCTAGCAAAGAGTCCGAAAAACAATCACTAAAACCACTCAAAAAAGTTGACCTGTCTTTATCTAAGGTAGACAAATTAGATACAACTTGAGGTACTTCTTTTGCAAAGATCAAGTACGCAGAAAGATGATTCTTTATTACAGATGAAATAGCAGAAGCAGAAACAACTGGAACAGACTCGCCTTTAAGCTTTACATCAAGGACATGAGTCTTTCCTCTATGTACAAGGGTAATCTTTTTGTTGTAAGTATCCACCATAGCATGCAACCTGTAACACCATGGGATACCCAGTAACACATCACAGCCCTCAAGTGGCATAATATGAAATTCTTCCGCATCCACATAGCTCTAATGGGAGTAACAGGCTCTGAATGACCTGGGCATGCCAAACTTGCTTCCCCTGTCATACCCATCTCCTCTGCACCAATGCCCAACTTTGATACTAATTCTGGTGATATGAAATTTGCACGGGCTCCTGGATCAAAGAAAACCAGCACTGTCTGGTCTCTAACTTTGCCCCAAGTTCTGCACAGCTCCGTGGCATCTGTGTTTGGCTGGTCTCCAACCAAATCTGGAACAAGTCCTGCACTTGGCTTTGGCTTCTTCCCTTTATGGTCTGACTCGTCATCCTTATCCTATGACTTCTTCTGTGGGCATTCATTTGCAAAATGTCCTTCTTGTTCACAAATGTCGCATTTCTTGGCCTCCCTAAGAGCTTTCCTTTCTTCAAAAGTTTTGCCGGAAAAATGCCTTTTTGTCCTTGTCCTCGTCCCGAAGAAGACTTAGACTGCTTCTTGGACGTATCACCTTCTTCAGTGGAGGGCTTCTTTGTGGGAGGCTCAGAAGGCTTTGCTGCAACATTGCCGTTGGCTGAAAACTGTTTGGACTGGGAACCTTTCTTGTGGCTATTAAATCCATCAGAATCTCCCTTCGACAGATTGCTGGCCACTCTTGCATTCTCTATCAACTAAAACATATTCATGACAGTAGTCTTTGTGCAATAATCCCTGATTTTCTTGGGCAATCCGCAACAGTACTTCTCAATCTGTTCTGACAATGGCACAAACCTATAAGAGGTGACTGGCAACAGTGCGGCCCAAAACTGTTTATTGTACTCTTCCAAATTCGCACACTATTTAGCATTCAACTCGTGCCATTCTGTCATCACATCCACTTCAAAAGTGTTTGTCAACCATGCAGGCGCAAAAAGCTGTTTGAATTGGACCCACGTTGTTGGGGCTTGACCCTGGTTCAACAATGCGGTCCACCATTGAAGCGCATTCCCTTTCAAGAAAGTGGCAGCCTTGCGTATCTTTGAAGATTCCGTGAAGTTTCCTCCAGCATAAGCTGCATCGAACTGATGTATGAAGGTCAAGCCTTCAATTGATCCTCAGTTCCTCTAAAAGTTTCAAACTTCACTCCCTGCCCACCTCCTTCAACTGACTCAAAGGAGCCACATTATCATAAACAGGTGCCTGTAACAGTGGTGCTCCATGATTGTTCATTCAAGCACTCGCATCAATTGTTTTACCTGTCATATCTGCATTTTGTACGTATGGCTGCGAAAAACCAGCCATACCAAATTGTGTTCCACGCACTCGAAACTAGCCGTAGGCACCCTGAAAACCTGGTTGAACACCCTTGTTCGCGTACATAGGGTTACCCATGCCTGTTTGCATTGTCCCGAACACATTCCCTAGCATATAACCTGTGGAAGGTCCAGCCATAGCTTGAAACACTGAACCACTTCCAAAATAACCAGGATAAGTATTAGGTAATAGAAGGGTCTGACGCATAGCGTGTTCATTACTCCCTTGACCATTCACAAACGGTTCCTGTCCAGCTAAAGCAAGCTGCTTTGGATCATTGGACACCGCTAGTTGCTCAACCACATGGGCTTTCCCTCAAGCATCATGAGTCCTCTGCGCATTGGAAATCTCCTTTTTCTACAACGGCTCAGTCATGCCCTGTGTAGGAGGCTGAAAACCCTGTGTCAGAGCCTGTAAGAACTCCTGCATCCTTGGGTTGTTAGCCAACTGTTGAAACATGTCCATGCAACAATGCAGTTGGGTTCTAAACAACCTGTCCTCTTCTTGAAGAGTTGAAGGAATCTGCTCTGTGCCATGTGAGGAAGATCCCTCTTCAGGTGCTTGGTGTCTCTTCTCTGCCATATCGACAAGCTCTGTGTTGCTTTCACCCACAACAATCCACGCTGCACTTTTTGAAGAAAAAGTGACTATCCCGTCGATGGAACCATATAACCGGCCTGTACAACGTAGAGGGCAGTACTATTTCAATTACCTGTTAACTTTACACAGAGCACTGAGAAGGGAAGAGAACACAGTTGCGTCCAGCGACTAGAATGTCACTGCGCATACGAGACCGACACCCTATAGGCCCCAAAGACTGGCGCCCCTTTCGGTATTTCTTTATTCAAATTAAAGTAGACGATCCGATCACTTCGCACAAGCTTTCACAAAGCTGTCCAAACCTGGCGAGGGCTGAAAACACAGGTTTTCGACTTGATTTTGGCAACATAACGGCGCAAAAAACCCTGTGGATCAAAAACACTTGTCTAGGACGGATTCCCTCGCTATCTGGAAGCTTTCTGGTGAGCTGTCACAGAAATTCAGCGGGCTGTAATTCCCTGTTTTTCACTGCCGGGTGCCCAAAGGCCTGTACACGCATCCCAAGGCTCTCACGAGGCTCCCCCGTTGTTCCCTTGCAGTTTAGGTGCGAAACCCTAAACCTGCAGAAAAACACAGCTGGCTGTAATTCGCTGTTTCGGATCGTTTCTAGCGGAGCGAACACGCCTACGCGTGTCCCAAGGGCTCCCGCACGCAATGGGACAGTTCCCCTGTGAATTGGACGAGTTTTTCACACGAGAAAACTCTCCGAACTCGCTATCTTTCGCGATGGAACTGTGCGTACCTGTGGGGTTTAGCAATTAGCTAATCCGGTTCCTGTTCAGAAGGCTCTTGCCTTGGCAAACGCGCATAAACCCCCAGAACTGTACATGTTCATCTGAGTAGCCCAACTAGTGGGGCATTACCATACGTGCCAAAGGGAAGAGAGAGATGCACGAGAGCAAATCATCGCGCTACATGAGACAAAGGAGAAGGCAAGCTTTCCATTAAAGCTGTAGACCTGCACCCACTACTCACACACACACTGTAGCTCACTTATGATCAAAAATCAGCCTCCTCTCTCAAATTGGGCGCCCCCTCTTCAGCTGGAAGTGGCAAACTCTCCAAAAGCCGCCATGTGTCTAGTTTGCCCCTTTTGAGTTAATTTTCTAGTTCCCACCGACTTATAAAGTTATAAGTGACTTTTCGAGTGGCCCAGACTTCATTTGGCGCACACAGGCTTCCATACTCATCAAAATTCAGTGCTAACTGGCCCGACCAGTCCCAGACTGACCGACCCAGACTCCCGCTGTGAGAAACCTATTCGGCCACAGCCGTTTCACACTGGCCATGCAATGTCCACTTGCACCTTTTCAAGGGTTCCGAGAAAAACAAGTAAAAATAAATAAAAATATCTAGTACTTATTTATGGAAGGCAACAGGAAAAATACACCTCCTGGTGACACTTTCAAAGCCCGATACTCGACCACGACGTTGTTCTTGTGGTACCAAGGAATTCTCAAGAGAACATCACAACCTTTCAAAGGCATTATGTAAAAGTCCTCATGCCCCAAATACCCCTGACAATGCAACCGAAGTTTACCAATGACAGGTGTAATGGCTACGTCTTTGCCGGGTGCCACTAGAACTGCCTCAGCAAGTGGTCCCATCCGATCGGGAGTGATCTCGAGCCGCACCGACAATTCCGGTGAAATGAACTTGGCCTTGGCTCCTCCATCAAAGAAGATAAGGGCTTCTTGATCTTTCACTTTGCCCCAAGATTGGTAAAGTTTTGTACTCTCGTCCATCGTGTTGGGATCGGTACCCACGCAATCTGGAACCAGTCATGTTTTCATCTTGCCTTTTCTTCCACGTTCCTCAGCTGCTCTCAAACTCTCAGGCCTATCATCGCCCTTGTTCTGTCCTTTCTGTGCCTTTTTAGGGCACTTCGGAGAGATATGCCCAGTTTCCCCGCATCCAAAGCACTTCCCTTCCTTGATGTAGCGAGCTCTCTCCTTAGGAGTGAGTTTGGGTTGTGCATCTTTCTTTTCTGGGTTGCTCTTCCTCTTTCTACTTTTATTTGTCAAAGTCTGTTCGGCTCTTTGCGTCATGATCTCATCTGTGGGGTAGGTCAAACTGCAAGAGTGAATGGCAAAACCCCGTTTCGCATGACTCATCAACTCTTGAATGGAAAATGACTTTTGTTCTAAGCAGTGATCTCAGATCTTTGTAGGAAGACCCAAGGTAAACCGCTCAATCTGTTCCTTGAACAAGATCTTCTTAAATGAAGAGGCGGGTAGAAAGAGCTCCAAATTCTCTTGCAACAAGCGTCCACTGTATCCTTCTTGGTCATCCGAAGATGGTTCCAAGCAATTCGTATATCGCGTTCATACTCTCGAGTCAGCCATGAAGAAATAAAAAGCCTCTTAAATTTCAGCCATTTAACTGGCGCTGTCTTGTTTAATAGAAGCGTGGACCACCAAGTTTGAGCATTCCCCTTAAAGTAAGACGCAGCTCTCCGAATCTTAGAGTGCTCTAAGTAACGCCCTCCCACGAAAGCAATGTCAAATTGCTGTACAAAAGAAAAAGCCTTCAAAGCATCTCTATAACCAAAAAACGTGTCAAATTTAATTAACTGTCCATCTTCCTTAAACTCTCTAACTTTCTTGCTTTTGTCTTCCAGAAAGTCATACTGGTTGGCTTAATAAATATTGCGTAAAAGCCGCTGTCTTCAGAGTCCAAACTCTCTGTAGACGAGTCCTCTGTAGAACTGTCAACCACGGGGCGAGATTTAGACTTCTTTGCCTTTTTCTTGCCCTTTCCGAAGCGTAGCTTTTTGCTTCGCTTTTTGCCTTGTCTGTCTTCTTCGCTCGAGTCAGATGAGCTAGAAGAACTTTCAAAAGAAGAAGAAGAAGAACTAGGTACTCCTTCAAATCGAACACGCTTCTTTTGCTTTCTTGCCTTTTCAAAAGTAGACTGATGACCCAAATAACCCGGGAAGTAAGCGCCTTTCTTCTGCTTTTTGTCGTGCTTTTTAGCTTTGTTCGGTGCGTCAAAAAGCTGAGCAATTCGTGCATCAACTACCTCTTCTAATTCTTGCTCTGTATACTTCCTGGGAGTAGGAGGTTTCTTAAGAGCGGGTTTGCGGGGTGGTTTTGTGGTCTTCTGCCACTGCGTGTGCACCTCATCAAAAGAAGTCTGGCTCATGAATTTTGCAAATTTCGGGTCCTTCGCAAAATTAAGCATCATCTTTGTTGCATCGCCGATCAATTGTCGACACTCCATCTCTTGACGCTCGACCGGAGTAGGCCGAGGCCGGCCGTACTCCTCGCGTGAATCTTCGTTGTGATCCCTTCCCGCATCTCCGGATGCAAAGGGAGTCGACTGATCTTTGCCTGAAACCATAGGTGCCGCGTAAAAAGGATCGGATTTCTCGTAGGAGAGAAATTGGCCGCGCTCTGATACCACTGTAACAGACTTGGACACTCTAAGACGAGAATCTACCACAACACCACAAAAGATCACTTCAAAACAGTTCACAGTTCACAGTTGATTCGACACTGGCCAGGCAGAGTTTTGTGCCTAGAGATATTGGCCCCAAAGACTGGCGCCCCTTTCGGTATTTCTTTTTGTATGTTGCAAAGTACAAGTGGGTAGCCGGGACTCACTCTCAGACTCTGCGCCTGGATGCTCTGAGAAGTGAGAGCCAAACTATCTAAATAAATGTCTACAAGGGATGCCAAAAGCAGAGCCCCAAAGCTTCAAAAGCTGTTCCAAAAACTGAAATCAAAAGCTTGAAAAGCAAAAGAGGCTTCTCTCTCTCTCTGAACCTCTTGCATCAAATAAAGCAAAAAGGTTCTCTCTCTCTCTCAAGCTCTCTTGCGTAGAAAAAAGCAAGGCCCAAAAGCTCTCTCTAATTTGCGTAGCCAAAAGCACAACGTTGGCTACCATAAAATCCACCTCGATTTGCAGGCTGCCACGTCATCAACTATACGGAATTGCCACATCGGCATTTCGCGTAGTTTTCGGTTTTCTGCAGCCAGCTAGCCACGTCACCCTTTCTTGCCAAAGGTTGTGTATGGACAGACACGTCACCGAGTTGTGACAATGATTGCATGTGTAGGGATGCCCTCACCTCGCGTGAATGTTGAGCGTGATGCACAACCTCCAAATTACAAGTATAGGTGCTAGCATTTTCCACATTTCCACATGTGATAAAAAATCAACCAAAAAGCTTCTTGATCTGCCCAGGTTGGAACATACATTGCTATAAGTCCAATTTCAAAGACCACACATAACTGTTGAAAACAATGCCAAACATAATGGCTTTTAGCAATGCCTTACATGTTGCCACATACCTCCAAAGCCAAGCATAGATGATCAGCCCGTATGGCATACATGTCAAGACCAAGGCAATGCGCTCTTCCCCTCAATGTTTTCTTGTGGAGCGGATATTGCGCTTTCTTGGCATTGCCTTGCTAATTGCATCTCTAGAGAGAGAGACCCTCGCTCGGCATCATCAGTGGAAAACAACCCAAAATTTCTTGGCCAAGTTGGGGTATCGCACTATGAGTGCATTCCAAGAGAGAACATCCAGGACAAGAAGCTCCTCAAGCACTCTTTATGCTTTATGAAGTGCACCACATTTGGTATACATGTTGACCAAGGCAGTGCGCTCTTCCCTCCATGTTTGCTTGTATAGCAGATATGTTGCTTTCTTGGCAATGCTCTGTTGATTATATCTAGAGACAGTGAGACGCCCCTCGATTGGCATCTGCCAAAAATAACCTAGAACTTCTTTGCCAAGTCAGGTGTATCCCACAATCAATGCATTCCAAGAGACGACAACCCGAACCGGAAGCCTCCTCAAGCACTTTTTGTGCTTTGTGAAGTGCACCACATTTCGCATACATGTGGACCAAGGCAGTGCGCTCTCCCCGTCCATGTTTGCTAGTGTAGGGGATATTGCTTATTTCTTGGCGCTTCTATGCTAATTGCATCTAGAGGGACACCCTCTCTTTGCATCCGCCAAAAACAACCCAAAGCATCTTGACCAAGTTAAGCGTATCCCACAATCAGTGCATCCCAAAAGACGACATCCCTGACAGGAAGCTCCTCAAGCACTTTTTGTGCTTTATTGACCAAGGCAGTGCGCTCTTCCCCTCCATGTTTTCTTGTGTAGCGGTTATTGCTTCTTTCTTGGCACTGCTCTGCTGATTGCATCTAGAGGGACACCCTCTCTTTGCATCCGCCGAAAATAGTCCAAGGCATCTTGGCTTAGTTAAGGGTGTCCCGATTCCCACAATCAATGCATTCCAAGAGACAACATCCCAAACAGGAAGCTCCTCAAGCACTTTTTGTGCTTTATGAAGTGCACCACATTTAGCATACATATCGTCCAAGGCGAGTGAAGAAATTGGGCACTCGCTTTATAGAACAAACTTCAACAGGGTGTTTACTACAGCCTACAAGCTACAACCCATTGGAGGAGCGCATAAGAGAGAGAGAGAGAGAGAGAGAGAGAAGAATTAACAACAACAGCAACACCTCGTGTCATGCGACTTCAAATTTTTTCTTCAAAAATGTATATTTCTAATTCCTAGAATTATGTGAGGCAGGTTGTAGGCCTGGCCTCTATTGCATCGTATTCAGAGTGTTGCGTCGCTACCATCCCCGGCCAATGGCTACACGTGCCCTTGGACCAAGTGCCCACCCTAGCACCCTTCCTTTGTAAATTGGCACCCGCTTTTTTCAACTCGTAATCTGGATAAGGAGTCCGACCAACCATCATAAGCGATCGAAATACTGTCTAGAGTTTGCTTTGCTTTTCTTTCACCAGAATATTTCCTAGGGTTGCAAGGACATGATCTGCAGGTGAGAGGATTTAGCCATACCGTACCCCTCTACCCTCGACCTCTCATGCTTATCCCTCTCTAGCCACAATATACTCACCTTTTGGCTCCCATAGTTGAAATGACCGAACCCAACCTAACATAGTTGCAATAGCATCCATGTTTATGTTCGTGAAAACAAATCTCCACCCAAGCAAAGTGGCCAAGAAGGTGCGTCTTATGGTGATCCTGCCTTTGTCGCATGGCCAACCTCAGTAGACAAACAACAAGGGCCCTCCCTCTCTCTCTCTCTCTCTCTCTCTCTCTCTCTCTCTCTCTCCACACAAAAAAGGCCATTTGACTTCTCCAACTTCTTCTGATCAAACTGTAAAAAGAGAAGGCACGAGAGAAAAAAGAGAGAAACAAAACTTGTTGTTGCTCTGTACTTTCCTCTGAGTGTCTTGCTTCACCCTTTTAAGTAGTTGCATAAAAAGCAGCATGCAGTTCTGCTACTACAAACATGAGAGACAAAAAGGTTAAACCTGAAGCACGCTTGTGTGTGTGTGTGAGAGAGAGAGAAGGTACCTTTACCGTGATGTAGGCTTGGCACGAATGTGGCCTGCAGTGGGCAAGCTAGCATTGTGATTAACCTGTTTTTTTGTGAGAGAAAGCTCTGTGCGTGTGTGTGTGTGTGTCCGTGCGTGCACATGAGAGAAATCCTTCCTACGGAGTGCTTTACCTTTCTTCTAATATCAAAGCTTTGCAAAACTCACAAACTGTAAGTGAGAGATATGAATTAAAAGCAAAAAATTTACAGATACAACCATGCTTAGACCGAGCCATGGCTCCAAGATCACCTAAACATCCCCAGACACCATATCCAAACCAAAGGAGGCCGAACAGGGGAGGCCATCCCCGACAAACAAAGACTGAAATCCAAACCTCATATAGCTGATTGGGTAGGACCCGCAGTCCCCATCACCAAGAGATCTCTCAAGGTGCCACCAACGAGGTGATGTTGCCATTGGAACACTCATTGCCCCGACAAGTACTCCACCAGCTGAAGACGAGCCAGCCACAGACGAGCCAGCAAGAGACTATTATGCCGAGAAATGCACGAGAGAACTGTGTGTACCTGAGAGGGACTGCCACTCCGCCCAAGGATGCCCAACACACAAACGGAGAACAATCAACAGTAACCGCCAAGCAAGGCAGAATCAGTACCAAACCCCCACAAGCTTAGCCAAACCAAGAACGACACAGGCCAGAAAAAGGGGTCCAAGCCCCATCGTCACTGAAAGTCGATGCCACCAACCAGAGCAGCTTTGCCACAGTCACCCAGCTGTTGACCTGCATCGCCACAGCCTCGAAGCGGTCTTCGAAATCCCCTCTGAGGGTTGGGAGGAAGAACTCTCCCAAAGGCAACAATCAAGGGGAGGTAGAGAAGACAGGACGACAAAGAAGCAGACACGAACGGACCCCGCGTCTCACCCAACACGGCATCTAATGAACGGCCCCGCACAACGTGTTGTTGACAAGCCCAGCAAGCCTCCTCCCAACCATGGAATCAATTTGGACCATCGATCTCTTAAAACTAAACTCGGGATCTCGAGTTTAGATTATTCAACTCAAAATTTCGAATTTAGTTTTTATCGACCAAGGGGGACCTAATCTCGAGATGCTCGCGCTTCCCTAGTTGAGATTTAAACCCTCACTACTAGCTTGAGAGTTTCTAACCTTAACCATCACGTCCGCGTGCATTTTCTTAAAATAGATGTATTTTTTCATAAACTTAAATTAAAAACAATAGATTTCGACATAAAAATTAAACTCGAGATCCCGAGTTTAGTTTTTACGCATCAACGGTCGAGATATGCGAGCGCCCTTGATTTTGCACAAGAGCCATTGATCCCATGGTTGGGACCCCGTGGCACTTAAAGCTGAGGGCGAAACCGTAGCTCTAACAAGGCCTCCCAGGTTCAATCCAAAATCTTCTATATAGTTATTGCAACTTTAAATGATACTAGTAAAACGCCGTCGCCTTCAGCGGTGGCATGGCCTCTCTCTCTCTCTCTCTCTCTCTCTCTCTCTCTCTCTCTCTCTCTCTCTCTCTCTCTCTCTCTCTCTCTCTCTCTCTCTCTGGCTGCGTTCAGACGATGAGGCGGTAAATTTCTTCACGCAGGGGCATCAAAATTTTGTGTCTCACACTGGTTAGTCACAGCTGTGGTTTCTCTTCCGTCGGACCCGCCACTTCTTCCGACCCCCCCCCCCCCTCGGAACACCTGCACGCCTCTCTCAAGCTCTCCCTCTTTTCCACTCTTCCTCCTCCAGCGTCGTTCAGACTAGGCGACGGCAAACCTAAAGCTGGCTTGAGTTCCACCGCACTGGTCTGAACCCAACCTATAGCTCTCTGTCTCGCTCTCCCTCTTCCTCTCTCTTTCTCTATCTCCCCAATGTCTCTCTCTCTCTCTCTCTCTCTCTCTCTCTCTCTCTCTCTCTCTCTCTCTCTCTCTCTCTACCATGTCAATCAACTTCAAAATCTGAAGCAATCTCACGTGCGTCTTCCCTAGATTTGTGAGTGGATTTGTCGCCACTCGGTGCTTAGTGAGAACAAAATAGATGAAGCTGACAGGTAGTTGTCAGCTTCGTTATTGCCTGTGTATGTGTGCATGCAAGCATGTGTGCCTGCATTCAAAGTGTGCACCATCATTGTTCAACAACTTCAGGTAGCTCACTGTAGCTGAGAGCAGTGTTCGAAAAAATGTGTCTCAACTTAATATCGTGCCGTTTTCAATTTGAAAAATGCTCGTTGAGGGCAAGGGAAAAAGGAGAAACCCCGCCCCGAAAAAGAGAAAAATAGTGTGAAACCCCGAAAAATAAACCTAACTTTTTAAAATGTCCTCCGACAGTGTTCCAAAAGAGAGAGTGAGAGGCCACGTATTGATGATGTTGATGATAATCCAGCTCATGCTCTCTCTCTCTCTCTCTCTCTCTCTCTCTCTCTCTCTCTCTCTCTCTCTCTCTCTACCACGTCAATCAACTTCAAAATCTTAGTTGAGAGCAGTGTTCGGGAAAAATGTGTCTCGACTTAATATTGTGTCGTTTTCTGTCTGCAGCTCTCTCTCTCTCTCTCTCTCTCTCTCTCTCTCTCTCTCTCTCTCTCTCTACCACGTCAATCAACTTCAAAATCTAAGTTGAGAGCAGTGTTCGGGAAAAATGTGTCTCGACTTAATATTGTGTCGTTTCTGTCTGCAGCTCTCTCTCTCTCTCTCTCTCTCTCTCTCTCTCTCTCTCTCTCACAACTCCTCATCGGCTAGATCTTTAAGGTCTCTTGGGATAGTTTCCTACGACGTTAAAACTCTCTTCTTCTTCTTCTTCTTCTCTCTCTCTCTCTCTCTTCTCTCTCTCTCTCTCTCTCTCCGTCTTGCTCTCTCTATCTCTCTATATAGCTCTCTGTCTTGCTCTCTCTCTCTCTCTCTCTCTCTCTCTCTCTCTCTCTCTCTCTCTAGCTCTAGCTCTCTGTCTTGCTCTCCCTCTCTCTCTCTCCCTCTCTCTCTCTCTCTCTCTCTCTCTCTCTCTCTCTCTCTCTCTCTCTCATGTATTGGCAGTCTTTCTCTCCCCATTTCGCTCAATCCGTTTTTATGAAGCCCAGGGAACTACCTCCTTGGATTCACCGCCCAACCTCCCGTATATATAGCCCTTGGCCTGAATCCCCAGTCCACATTGGTAGCCGGCCGCTTGGCCGGGTTCGTGACCACCCCTGAGAGGCCCTTGGCATTACATTACTCCCTCCTTGGAGAAGTGTTTTCGTCCTCGAAAACAAAAGTGGAAAACTTCTTCTTAAGAACGCTAATGTTTTCCCAAGTGGCACCTTTTTCAGGTCGATCTTTCCACTTATTAAAGCTTGACGATGTACATGATGACGTGTATGTAAATCATGATAGTCAAGAATTCGCTCAAGTTCATGCGGTGGGGTAGGAGGTTCAACGAAATCGACCAAAATCTGTTGATCAATGACATTGTCGTCCCCATGTAATTGTTTACGTAAACGGCTTACATGAAATACCGGATGGACACGAGAGTGTGTCGGTAACGAGAGTTTGTAGGCACGATCACTAACTCGCTTGAGTATCTTGAAAGGCCCACAATATCTTGGAGATAATTTAGGTGTTGGGCACTGTTAGGAAAAATGTGTCTCAACTTAATATCGTGTCGTTTTCAATTTCAAAAATACCAGTTGAGGGCAAGGGAAAAAAGGAGAAACCCCGCCCCGAAAAAGAGAAAAATAGTGTGAAACCTTGAAAATAAACCTAATTTTTTAAATTTTCCTTCGACGGTGTTCCGAAAGAGAGAGCGAGAGGCTACCTATTGATGATGTGATGATAATCCCGCTCGTGCTCTCCTCTCTCTCTCTCTTTCTCTCTCTCTCTCTCTCTCTCTCTCTCTCTCTCTCTCACATGTATAGACAGTGTCTCCCTGTTTCGCTCAGGCCGTTTCTATGAAGCCTAGGAAACTACCTCCTTGGATTCACCGCCCAACCTCTCGTATATATAGCCCTTGGCCTGAATCCCCAGTCCACACTGGTAGCCGGCCGCTTGGCCCGGGTTCGTGACCCCCCTTGGATGCCCTTGGCCTGACATTACTCCCCCCTTGAGTGTTTTCATCCTCGAAAACAAAAGTGGGAAACTTCTTCTTAAGAAGACTGATGTTTTCCCAAGTGGCGCCTTCTTCAGGTCGATCTTTCCACTTGATTAAAGCTTGACAACATACATGCTGACGTGTACGTAAATCATGATAGTCAAGAATTCGCTCAGGATCATGCGGTGGGGTAGGAGATTCAACGAAATCGACCAGAATCTATTGGTCAATGACATTGTCGTCCGCATGTAATTGTTTATGTAAATGGCTTACATGAAATACCGGATGGACACGAGAGTGTGTCGGTAATGAGAGTTTCTAGGCACGGTCACTAACTCGCTTGAGTATCTTGAAAGGCCCACAATATCTTGGAGATAATTTAGGTGTTGGCCCAGTCTTCAGACTTTTTCGAATGTTCTGGCACACACAAAAACACTTCTTCCCCTTCCTCAAAGGTAACTTGCCGACGTTTCTCATCACCGTACTTCTTATACGGATCCTGCGCTTGTCGGACATTCTGACGAGCGAGTTTCAGCATATCCATATGTTGAGATGTCGAGCTCTACATCTTGAGCTGGCATTCACTACGGGTCTTGGCCGCTTACGTCATTTACTCACTGGCGCGTTAGGTGACCGACACGGAGGATCTCTGCCATTGATTCTACAGCTGGACTACACTTATAGTGCTAGCCTAGTACGTTTCTAGCGAGTTCACACTTAGTGACCGCATGTACATATGTGCTACTTTTCAGCTTTAGCACTTAGTCATTTTGTACTCTCTTTTCTAAGCGAAGAAGAAGAAGAAGCTTTCCATCTCTGTGTGCTTTGTGCTTGTCTTGTGTAGCTCTCTTGCATCCTCATTCTTTACACCATATGGTCTTGGAGAAAATCCTTAACCTGCTGGAGTTTTTCGGTTGCCAACCCCATCGTAACGGGTACTTTTTCTTCACTAATAGGATAGGAGAAGCCCATGGTGAAGAACTTGGTTGAATAAACCCTTTGCTAAGATAGTCAACAAGCTGATGTTCCACCTCAGCAGCTTGAGAATAACTCATTATGTAGGGAGGTTTACTCACTGGTTTATTGCCTGCAACCACGTCAATGCCATGTTGCACAGATCGTGTCGGCGGTAATCTTGATGGCAAATCATTAGGAAAAACATCATGAAATTCCATTAATAAATGTTTTTGCTGACTAGCAACGTTTGCTTGTTAAGAAGTAGCCATTGTTGGAAGCGATGAGAGAGAAGCATGCGGTGTTGAGGAATGTTCAATAGATTCAACATTGGAAAGAAAATGACGCAATGAGTAACACAATAAAACTTATTCTATTTCATTATTAGAAACGAGCTTCATAAGCTCTACTGTACATATCAGTGGTGAGGAAGGCACATCCTTCTCTCCTAACAACAACACATGTGCGCCATGGGATTCAAACATTAGACTATTGTGCTCGTAGCTACGCTTCAGTGATGTGTCTTGGTCTATGCAACCATTCTCTACCAAGTACCACATTTGCCTACTCCATATTCATAACTTGGAAATCCAAGGATGTTGAATAGCCTTGTATTTCCAACGGTAGAGCTCTGACTTGAGTATCCCATACTTCAACATCATAATTGTTCATCATTGCTACCTTGTAGTGGTGGGAACTCAGAGTTTGAGGCAATTTGAGTTTTTTCACTAATCCATTATTAATGAAATTGTGAGTAGCACTGTCATCTGCCAAGATACGCACCTTGTGCCCTTGAAGAGATCCGTGCATATGCACTAACTCATGTGGACCAAAAGTCTGTTGCCACATGGAAGCTGTGATACAACATTCATACACCACATCGGTGGTGTTACCTCCACCTTGGAGAAACGTGAGGAAGACTCAACAGACAACAGCTACACCGTGTGCACTGCTTTCTCTTTGTCGTGAGCAACAGATTTTCCCTTGGGACAATCCTTTTTGCCATGGCCTCTTCCCAAGCATTGAAAGCATAACTTCTCTTTTTTATCCTTCTCAAATTCCTCTGAAGAGACAGGGCCGCGAGACCCCTTGGGTTTTTTAGCTGCTTCAAAATTGGCTACTAGAAATTTCCTTTTATGGTGCCCATGTTGTGTGCATGTATTACCATGTGTATTAGCAGGCACATGATTATTATGTGATTTCTTTTCATCTGGATCATCATGAATGTGGGCTTTTAGTATGGCCTCCTCAAGGGTATTAGGGTCCTGAGTCTTGACGTGCTTCTTAAACTCTGGTGTCAGACCACGGATAAACCCATGTACTTGTTGAAAGGTTTCTAACCTGTCCAACTTGAGGATAACATCCCGATAGTGAGAGATATATTCAAGCAATGATGGGTGTTGGCACATGGAACATGTGTCCCAAGTCGTCCAATTTCTATCTGCCTCATTTGTGGGCAAAAACTCTTTTCAAAACATAGCCTCTGTGGTATGATATTCTTCTCCTTGAGAGACATCCACCATTTATAGGCATTGCCTTCCAGAGTTAGACTTGTCTGTAGTGCTTTGACTGCATTTAGAGTACACCATAAGGCGTGAATTCCATCCCACTTACTGAGAAAGATATTCATTGCATCCTTATTGAGGTCTCGGTCCTCTCTCTTAAAAGTTGGTGGCTTTTGTATTTTTCAACAAATCATCCACCTCCTTTGTATTGAGAGAGTGCCGAGAATCTGAAGATGGACCTTGTCCATGACCAGAAGGGCCTTGCCCCTGATCGGCAACGTGCTCATGCATATGTGTGTCAACAGGACCCTTGACCTTCTGTTGCATAAATTATATCACTAAAGTGGATAATTTACTGACATTTTCATTTAGGGATGCAAAATTCGTTTCCATTACTGAGATGCGTGCTTGAAGTGCTCAAAATTCTTGGATATGAGCAATTCATAAGTGTCTATTGGGATCGGAGAGCACACACACAGAGAGCCAGCACGAAGAAGGAGATAGACACAGTGTGTGGCGGGGCGGTACTCACACTACAATGTGTAGTTATGAGTATAGTTATTATGAATGAGTAAATGAATGGCTGTACATGGGCGGCTGAACAACGGGCAGCCGGGCACACGGGCCTTTAACCCAACAAT
The DNA here is from genome assembly GCF_014529385.1 of Adiantum capillus-veneris. Taxonomy (NCBI): domain Eukaryota; kingdom Viridiplantae; phylum Streptophyta; class Polypodiopsida; order Polypodiales; family Pteridaceae; genus Adiantum; species Adiantum capillus-veneris. The sequence continues at coordinate 67,527 of NW_028221840.1, forward strand.
CTCCCACTTAAAGGCAGTGTGCCTTTAAAGTGGCCAAAGTACAGCAAAAGAAGTCAAGCCATACCCATCAGCGATTTACAGTGTGCAAACCGCTGTGAGGGTAACGACTTCGTGAGTAGATCAGCAGGGTTATCGTCAGTGTGTACCTTGACAAGCTCTATGCGCTTGTCCTCTAGCACCTCTCGTATGAAGTGATACCTCACCTCAATGTGCTTTGTCTTCGCATGGAAGACAGGATTCCGTGCCAATGCTATGGCACTCTGGCTATCACAATGTAGAATCGGAGCATCACCAACCATACCAAGATCTCCCACTAGTCGTGAGAGCCATACGGCCTCCTTGGCAGCCTCAGTGGCAGCCATATATTCAGCCTCTGTAGTGCTCAAAGCAACGCATGGCTGTAAACGTGATGCCCACGAAACCGGTCCACCTGCAACTGTGAACACATAGCCGCTAGTAGACTTCCTCGAGTCCACTGACCCTGCATAGTCTGAATCTGTATATCCACAAACAGACATATCCTTCTCACCATAACATAGGGACAACTCTGAAGTCCCTCTCAAGTATCTGAGAATACCTCTCACTGCATCCCAATGATGCTTGCCCGGGTTAGACATGTACCTGCTAACCACACCAACTGCATGAGCAAGATCTGGACGCGTAGCCACCATGGCATACATCAAGGAACCAACAGCTAACGCATAGGGAATATGAGACATCTCTGTAGTCTCCAAATCTGTCTGAGGGCAGTCATCATGGCTGAGTTTTACATATGGAGGCAACGAGGTACTAATGGCCTTCCCCCCTTCCATATGAAAACGCTCAAGCACCCTGTCAATGTACTCTTTCTGACTAAGAAAGAGCATCTTGCGAGAACGATCACGAGTGATCCGCATACCCAAAATATGACTGGCATCCCCAAGATCCTTCATGGAAAAGGTCTCATGTAGCCTATGTTTCAAGGCATCCACATCAGAAATACGCTTCCCTGCGATCAACATGTCATCCACATACAAAACCAAAACAATAAGACTACCATCTGCAGCCTTGCGAGTATAGAGGCATGGGTCCTCATAACTGCGTACATAACCCAATGAACTCATGAATGCATCAAACTTACGATACCATTCACGAGATGATTGCTTCAGCCCATACAAGGTCTTAAGAAGCCGGCATACCATCTTCTTTGAACCATGAATAACAAACCCACTTGGTTGCTCCATGTACAAATCCTCGTGCAAGTCCGGATGTAAGAAAGCTGTCTTTACATCCATTTGCTTCAACTCCATGTCTTCTGTAGCTACAAAGGCAAACAACATACGCAAAGTAGACATCTTCACCACTGGGGAGAAGATCTCGTCAAAATCAATGCCCTTCTGTTGCTTGAATCCTTTAGCCACAAGCCTTGCTTTGTACCTAGGCTTTGCATCCATTGAACACAATTTTATCTTGTAAACCCACTTGCATGGTAGTGCCTTCTTACCCTTTGGCAAAGGAGTAAGCTCCCACGTTTCATTTTGGATCAACGAATCCATCTCTGACTGCATAGCTTGCTCCCACTTGAGCTTGTCAACACTAGACATGGCCTCATCATAACATGATGGCTCCCCGCAATCAGTCAACAATACATAATCCATAGAAGGCACAAAACGCTGAGGCTGTCTTGCACGCCGCTCTGAACGCCTCAAAGACTGTGCAGGAGGTGCATCTGGCTGTCCCACATCTACATGATCTCCCAACAAGGGCTGATCTCCCACTTGAGGGTCAATGGGCTGCCCACGAGCAGCCATGGGACCATCATACCGATGACCATCCTCCTCAAATATCACACGCCGAACCTCAACAGTTCGCGGTGATGCTCTATACATAGAGTCCTCATGAAAAACAACATCATGGCTGCGCACAATCTTTCTGTCAATAGGATCCCACAATCGATAACCCATCTCACCAGAGCTACCATAACCCAAGAAGATACATCTCTTGCTCTTTGGATCCAATTTGCTGCGTTTTGCCTTAGGTACATGTACATAAGCTTCACAGCCAAAAACACGAAGGTGACCATACGAAGGTGGCAAACCTGTCCATACCTCTTCAGGCACTTTGAAGCCCAAAGGAACACTAGGTGAACGATTTATCAAATGCACAGAAGTGGCAACAGCTTCAGCCCAAAATCCATTTGACAAACCAGCCATAGAAAGCATACTACGGACTTTTTCCTGTATAGTCCTGTTCATGCGCTCTGCCACACCATTTTGAGGAGGTGTATAGGGAGCACTAAGCTTGCGCCGTATACCCTTCTCAACACATAATGTTGTGAAAGCATGAGACATAAATTCACCCCCATTGTCCGTACGTAAGCACTTCAACTTACAACCTGATTGGTTCTCAACAAGAGCCAACCATTGCTTAAATATATCAAACACCATATCCTTCTTACGAATGGGGTATGCCCATACCTTCCTGCTAGCATCATCAATGAACGTAACAAAGTACATAGCACCTCCAAGAGAAGCATTGGGCATCGGCCCACATACATCACTATGCACCAAAGCTAGCTTTTCCAAAGATCTGTGTGGAACACTTTTCTTATGAGAAGACCGAGCATGTCGACCATAAAGGCAATGCTCACAAAACTCAAAACCACCAAAATCTGAAACGGGAATGTAATCCGCACGTGCCAACAACTTCAAACCTTTCAGTGACATATGCCCCAAACGCTGATGCCATAAAGAAGCAGGAGGTTGCTCAGTGATCCCCACAATGTGATCAGCCACACTAGCTACACAAAGGGAATACAACGTATTCCTCTTAGCACCTTTAACCAAAACAAGGCTGCCCTTAGTGATCTTCCAACCTCCATCACCAAAAGATACATTGAAACCAAGTGAATCCAACTGACCCACACTAATCAAGCTTTTTGCAAGAGCCGGCACATGACGCACACGCTGCAAGACAAACGTAGTAGAGTTTGGCATAGCCAAATGAATATCCCCAATGCCATGAATCTGCATAGAACGCCCATCGGCAATCCTGACAGTACCTGTGCTCGAAGCATCATAGTCATGAAACCACGACCTATGAGGCGTAACGTGAAAAGAAGCACCACTGTCAATGACCCAATCCATAGGCATACTACGCTCATGAGTGAGAAGAAAAGCGTCATCAAAATAGGATGCAAGCAACACATCACCAAGCTCTTCACTAGTAGCACTAGTCGGAGCACATACATGGTCATCTTGAGAGCTACACTCTCTCTGTGTTGCATTTAACTCCTCAATCTTGACATTGGATTTAGGCTTGTCCTTAGCATCATGGTCTTTCTTCTTACCATCTCCATTTTCCCTTTTCCACTTGTAGCAATCCTTTTTGAAATGGCCTTTTCTACCACAATGAAAACATTCCACATCCTTTTTACTTGTGCCTGCACGGGACTTGCTTCTAGATTTACCCCTGTTGGACTTATACTTGTCCATAGTCCTGCCTCTGACAACCATTGCACTAGAAGACTTACTACCTGCATTATTCTTTCGATTAATCTCTTCCGTGAGAAGACTAGACTCCACATTAGTACTTGTCAACTCATTCGCAGGAACCGAGTTACTTATGGCTGTCCTAAATGTGTCCCATGACTCAGGCAACGTGACAAGTAAAAACATAGCTTTTACATTTTCCTCAAACGTAATTTCCTGCGTAGCAAGTTGGCTGAAAATTGTATTGAACTCATTCAAATGCGCATTCATGGAAGCACCTTCCTCCATTCGCAAATCAATAAGCTTTTTAATCCAATACACCATAGAAGCAGCCGAATGCTTATCATACATATCGCAAATCCGCTGCCATAGCTCATAAGCTCCACCCTGTGCATCTTTCACATTGTAATAAACAGACTTTGAAAGGGAAAGCCTAATGGTAGACCTGCACATCTCATCCAACTCCTCCCAATCATCCCTCTCCATGTTCTCTGGCTTAACTCCCTGCAACTTTAGAGGTCGAATCTGTTTCTTCTGCACCAAGACATCCCAAATCTGATCTTTCCAATATGAGAAGTTGGCACCATCCAACTTCTCAATATTGAAAACTGTGTCCTCTTTAGTGCCCATTACAACAAGAATGCAACAATGAGAAACCTGTAACCAACCAACAAACTGCCACAACAAAGTAGTGTTGCAAATCTGACAACACCTGCTGCTCAATCAAAGAGCAAACGCATAGAGTATAAATCAGCCCATAATATGGTCAAAAAACGTACGTAGAAATCCACAAACAAATGCATAAACCCATGACACCTGTAACTCAACCGGCCTAGGCAAACCGTGCCACAAAATGCATCAACAATGAGCTGTCATAGAGGCATAAACATACTCCATGTCTGAATAACCACAATAGAGACATAAGCTGACCAAGCTTACACAAATCCGTGAGCATAAATGGATCCAAGTGAGCATATAACCAATGCACAAGCTCAACGAAGTCCAATCTCTACTGTCAACCAAGTACCTGTCCGTACTCAAACCGCAACACTGCAAGCAAGAGCAAACCCGCTCTATGTATAAGTGAACCAAATCTCCACAATATCATGCATAAAGAGTGTCTGTCAAACTGCCATATCCACATCCATCAACATACATAGATGATGTAAACCTGTAGCTCAAGAACACACATAAACAGACTGCCTAGAAGAGTAGAAGCTCCCACTCAAACCACAACCATATACATGGCTGTCCCACAGTCAAAATACATGTTTTGTAACCACAGAAGAAACCTGTATCCAAAGCTCCCTGTAACCTGTAACCTGTAACCTGTACCCGTACCTGCACCTGTACCTGTACCTGTAGTCGAAGAAGACAATGTCGCCAAACTCCCACTCTATCTGTGTGTATGAGGCCACTCCAAGAAGAGGCTACACACTCTCAAATGAGCTGTGGGCTCACGTAAGTGGAAGACACTACAACAATGGCACCTGTAATGGCTATGGAAGCTCTGGCAGCAGAAAACTACCAAAGAGAGCTGAAAAACGCAGCTCCTAGTCTGTAGCTCGGATGGGATTTCTGATGGCACGAATGGCTCCGAAAGGGGGGTTAAACCCCAGGACGCCTGCTGAAAATACTCGCGGAGTGCTGAACCTTCCAATGCCAAGCTCAGAAAAACCTTCTGCTCTTTAGAAATGCGCACGTGCACGAAATCGAAAAACGGCAATGAAACAGCAGCAAGTTTCAACACACTCAACAATGATGATGAAGCTCTCAATGCTCTCACTACCAAGCTCTGATACCACTTGTTGGGATCGGAGAGCACACACACAGAGAGCCAGCACGAAGAAGGAGATAGACACAGTGTGTGGCGGGGCGGTACTCACACTACAATGTGTAGTTATGAGTATAGTTATTATGAATGAGTAAATGAATGGCTGTACATGGGCGGCTGAACAACGGGCAGCCGGGCACACGGGCCTTTAACCCAACAGTGTCATCTCCTCCCGTAGCATCACAGACACCCTCCATGAGAGTATCTGGGCGTGAGTCATCATTGGGAGGATGCGTATTGTGCTCGATATCAAAGATCATGTTGATTCCGAATCCATGGCGATTGTGCAATGGGAGGAAAATAAAGAAGAATACCTTGATTTCAAAAACCACCTCATAGCCGTAGTATGTACCACCGATATTGATAGTTGGTCGGGCTAATGATACCCACAACCGTATGGTCATCGAAAGTCACAAATCCGGGAGATCAAGCTTGTCGTGAAATCACCATGGTCGATTTGCACTACAAGCGCACTCTGTTGAGCTTTCCTTGAATTAATATTGATGTTCAATCCGAAAATATTACCGTGCAAAATTATGCAACTTCAGCGACTGGTGGCTTGTCAAAGGATGTGCCAAGATGCAAAACCTCGCCATATTGTATATGCCGAGGTTGTTATTGCTTGTATGGGGTGAGCCTTGCCTCGCGTTCCCGTCAAGCGCTACCACGAGTGGTTTGGAGCCGGTCGTCTCGTCACCTTCCCTCGCCTCAAGAGGCTCTGCACACGGACCTCCTTCGTTTTCGTCCCCGCCTGGCAAGTGGTGAACTCCATGGTGCCCTTGCATGTACATGCAAAAAGAAAAAGACCACGCCACTTGCCTGGCTAAGTTTAGCTCTGATACCACTATGAAGCCCAAGGAACTACCTGCTTGGATTCATCGCCCAACCTCCCGTGTATATAGCCCTTGGCCTGAATCCCCAGTCCACACTGGTAGCCGGCCACTTGGCCCGGGTCCGTGAACCCCCCCCCCCCCCCGGGATGCCCTTGGCCTGACAGTTTCGCTTAGGCCACGCTAGTGAAAATCTGGAAGGAGAGCGTATGTCCACTGAGCTGGCCATCGCTCTGCCAATTCTAGTCCCAGTTGTGCTTCATTGGCTGCCATCCTTTGTGGGACCCCTTCACAAAGACTGCCTACACATCGCCGACTCCCCCTACATTCGTCACCAACGCCAAATTAAAACTTTCATGCCCATTTATCATAAAGCGCACGGCTCCCTTCTCTTTTTTTCCCAACAAAGCAGGGCACGCCTCCCTTCTCGCAAGCGAGCTGCATCCGGCAGTCACTACGTTAGGTGAGGGCGGCACGCATGCTGCCTGTCTTTCTCTCTCTTCGTGTAGGCATGCCGCCTTTTCTTTCTCTCGTTGATCATAGGCCACGTGCCACCTCTCTTTCTCTCTCTTTGCATAGGCGTGCCGCCTTTTCTTAATTTTTAAAGGCATCCCCTAAGGTGCGAACAATTTGAAGGTGAGTGCTCCGGCGGAGAGCTTGCTGCACTCCTCCGGTCACTTTTCATTTTCTGCTTGCTTTCCATTGTCGCAGCTCTTGATCTTCTGCATTCGCAGCCTTCGCCCATGGCAGCTCGCTTTTCCATGTTATGCCAGTCCTTCGTTCACTTCTCTGCACGTTCCTCCCGCGTTCTCTCGCCATCATATTGCTCTGATCAGCACGTTTCCCTCCCTTTGATCGCATTGTATAAGATTGCTCGCTTCCAAATCCGAAACTTCTTTTGTTCGCTCCTTCCTCTTCAACTTGTATGCTCCTTCTTGTTAGTTTTGGCTGTTGCAATCACAGGAAGAATGAGTTTATCAGCTGGCTCTTGAAACCAGAACTCTGTTGCACCTGTGCCTTGTGAAAAATGAGGGATGCTATCTTGGCTAGGAAAGCTGTTTTCAGCATGCTGGCGGTTCTTTCTCTCGCTGAGCGCTGGGTTCAGAGGAAACAAATTTGACGACCGTCTCTCTCTCTCTCTCTCTCTCTCTCTCTCTCTCTCTCTCTCTCTATGTACACAGTGTATCTCTTTCTCTCGCTCAGCACTTGTGTTGCCAAGTTTGCAGGCCACACTGGTCGGAGCAAGCAAATTGCACCTTGTGGCAAGGGGGCCCCGAAATCCCTCCTTCATTTATTATAATATAGATGCTTACACCATTGATTTTTACTATTTCATACCTCCCTTTGCCTCAACTCACTTCATATTTGAACAAGGCATATGGAGATAGACGATGGCATTGCCTTTCACTCCGAGAGAGAGAGAGAGAGAGAGAGAGAGAGAGAGAGAGAGAGAGAGAAGTAGAGGACATGTGAGAGCGCAGGAAACGAAGAAAGACTATAGATTAAAGAGGAGAAAAATAAAACATACCTTCCAAAAATTGGAAGGGTGCTCCGTTGTACATGAGCTGAAATTCCGTCGTATTTACACTCCCTTTCTATAGAAAGACGGTGCCAACAAAGTTTGGGTAACCATCCAAAAAGCTTTCTAGTTTTAAATTGAGCCTTCTTTTCCTGATTATGGCATGCAATATCATCCACATTTGCTCCAAAGTAAAGAGCTTGCTGGAGTCATCCACAATGGTAGCCTTGCCATGGTTCTCCTTAACCACTATTGGTTTAGCCTCGGGGTCCTTCATGCTATCTGCAGTTTTCGATTCTAGGATCACAACAAGATTTAGGGTAAAACAATAGAAAGTTGGCCCAACAAAATGGAACGCTACAACATTGTTCTTTTTCACCTTCCTAATTGTGGTTTGAAGCTTGCTAGAGTCATCCACAATAGCAGTCTTGCCATGGTTTTCCTCACCCACTATTGTTGCATCATATTTTGCAAGAAGGGCTGTCATCCATGGTTGTGTCCTTGAACAATTGAAAACCATCAAATAGTTCTATATTGTTTTTGTCAAATGCAGGTAGCAGAGAACTTTTCTAAGCATTGGTTTCTATGGAGGAATGATTACGTTAGACTCGTGACGGACTAATCTCATGGCAAGTGAAACTAAACTGAGTATGGTGAACTCGCCCGTGCACTCTGTGTATGCAGTTCCAAGCACCTAGCACTTGGCAATCTCTGGAATCTTTACCATGCACATTTGGTAGGTGCACTCTGACATGGCGTTGCATAGTACTGCAAAGCAAAATGGGTGATACTTGTGTTGACATTCCAACAAGAAAACCCATGCCATGTGGTTAGCTCAGAGGGGTTTTTACCAGCAACACATTCGCCACCAATATCTGCAACCGGTTTCAAAAAAGAGGCCCTTATAGGTGGTGAAGGCACCATGAAGGCTCTACTCTCCTGCTACATATACTGAATTGTTGTATACATGAACAAGACGTGTTTTATTTGGACATGTACATTTTAAAGAAAAATTCATAAGAGAGAGGGGTTTGTTAAATCATCCTGGAAGTTTCTTAAAGAAAGAGGGTCATTTTATTATCTCACTAGCTTGACCGGCAAGGTCTCTGAAGTTCCCTATGAACACTATATAGTCAATTTAGTATAGGTGAACCATCCGATGGCTTGAAGATCCCCAAATTCTTCTCTATAAGGTTGCCTTTGACAATCTATATACACTGCTTACTCCTCCACCTTCGAGCTAGCTAGCTGCAATCAAGGGGTCTTTCTCTCTCTCTCTCTCTCTCTCTCTCTCTCTCACACACACACACACACACACACACACACACACACACACACACACACATAAATATCATAAGAGTTGGAGGTTCTTGCCTTTCTGGCAGTGATGCTTGACTTTCAATTGGACCAAATTAAGTAGCATTCAATATTTTAGCATCTTAAAAATATCATTCATAGGAATGAACCTTTGTTTTCAAAGGCGGTAAGTGATCAAAGTTCATAGTGATGAGAGAGAGTACAAGGTGCAGCTTGCAGTGAAGTCAGAAAGATTCCTTTCATCTAGGAAAAGTCCATTGTGGAGCAAGCAACAGTAGGTTAGATGGATGAAGGAAATGGACAAGCTTCTATGGGATATTGGGGTGAGGTAGGTGGCGAAGCTTCAACTATAGCCGGCCACCCCATGAAGACGAGGTCACAGGAAAAGTTGGCTAATTGAACAATGAACATGTCTTAGGAGACAAGTTTCAAGGCAGTGTGGTAAAACAATTATCCAAACTAACGAGATCAATTAGAGCTGAGTGCTACTCACAACCACTATAAACAATGGTAGCACGCAAGTGGCAGAGGCTAGGACCAACACCAACTCCAACAAATAGCTATGGCAAGCTATTGAAAATGTTGCACTCTCTCTCTCTCTCTCTCTCTTTTTGTCTCTCTCTCTCACCGTGTGTGTGTGTGTGTGTGTGTGTGTGTGTGTGTGTGTGTGTGTGTGTGTGAGAGAGAGAGAGAGAGAGAGAGAGAGAGAGAGAGAGAGAGAGAGACGAAGATGAAGAAGAAGAAGGAGAAGAAGAAGAGAATTTTAACGTCATAGGAAACTATCCCAAGAGACCTTAAAGAACTATCCGACGAGGAGAGTTGAACTCAAGACCTATTATTCAAGAGGGAAATGGCACAACCAATCTACCACACTTGGGTGATAGAAAGGTTATACCAATCTCCTCTTCTTATTAGCATGCGCACGTGCGTGCGCACGCACACACACACACACACAGACACACACACACACACAGACACACACACACACACACACACACACCCAAGAGACATGTCCAATTATGTCATGTAAAATGAGCATAGACTTTAAGCGAGATGAGCCTTATCAATTAGCATAACGGTGTTGCAGCTTGTGTTTCACCCGTTGCCCCCAAAAATGTGCCTAGCCAATCAACTCCACCTACACACAGTCAAGCTAGCCAATATTTAACCTTAGCCCAATGAGTGATGTTGGTCAGCTAGCAAGGTAGAGAAGGTCCCTCGGCTGGCAAGAAAACCTTGCATCACCACTTCCATTGCTAGAAGCTATCTAGTGGGCCACACAATTGTTTCTACATCAAAAATTCAGGTTGATCACCCTTTCCATCCCTTCCCTCTTCTTTGACTTTAGGCCTAGGCTTACGTAATAGAACCTCAAACTATTCCAATGGTAATCCTTTGGCCTTCTAGTACAATAGAGACTAGATAATCCTAAGAGGCCTCAAAATGTATTTGACAATCTTGAATTGAAAAAGGGAATTGGGGTAACAATCTACCACACCAGAGAGAGAGAGAGAGAGAGAGAGAGAGAGAGAGAGAGAGAGAGAGAGAGAGAGAGAGAGAGAGATCTATAGCAATCCAAGCATCATCAACCTTAGATGGTCCTTATACTTGACATTGCAATTATCTCTTATCATTTTTTGTCGTCACGATATTGTAATGATGTCTTCAAGATATATCCACCTAGATAGGGTATGAAGTGCAAGATTGGGCTATTCGATTGAATGCAATGTGATGCTTTCTTTATGAATGAAATCACATATGATTTTGCATGAAAGGCATGTGGCATTATTGAAGAACATGCCAGTGCCAAGAAAATTCATAACAAGATTGTTAGTTGGGGCTTCTTGGATAAAACAAGTTGATTTTTCTCAACATGTTGAAAGCATAGAGAATTGTTTGACCAACTTGGAATGTTATCTCTTGTAGTACATTGATTGCATGATATTTTCAACAAGTTCTTGACAAGCTTCTAGTGCTAGAGATCTTTCCTTGGACTAGACTTATTGCATGGTATGTTCCTCAACATGGGAAGGGCAAAGAATCACTAGGTAATTGAGTATCTCTTCACATGAGATCATTACACTTGAAAGATGAAGTCATGTGGCTTTTTGTTCAATTGCAAGGCTATGGTGTCCGGGTGAAGTTTATGGTTTTGAAGGACACAAATATTATTTCTCTTTTATTGATTGTATTCTTCCTATGAACAACTTCTCTCCTTTTGTTGCCTACTATTGTTGGAGGTGGCAGGAGTTCAGTGACTCATGATATGCAATGCATGGAAGCCAACGCCTTTGAGATTGTCAAGGATATCATTTGCAATAATGATGAGATGCATGTAATGAGCTGGTCACGTCTGAGAGCTATTCTAGGTTGGACATTCAAAGCCAAATATCAGTTCAAATAGAGAGAGATAACAGATTCAGACTTTAAATGAAGATAGGAAAACAAACATAAACTTGACTAAAAGGTGACAAAGTCAAATATCGAACAAAAAGTACTAGAGCTGATATATTTATTTGAAATAGAGATACAAACTGATTACAATAGATATTGATGACAAAAGGAGCAATGGCTCGAGAATTACAAAGACTCAAAACAGCCTAATGGAGTGGCAACAATCAATGACCCCAAAATTGTTGGAATTAGGGTTGCAAAGAAACACACACAGCTTGGAGAAGATGAAGGAAGCTCAAGGCACACAATAGAGTGTGTGTTACTTAGTGTGTATTTGGAAAGATTGATAGCCCTAGAGTGATGGGCGTATATACAATGCTCAGGGGAAAAATTAGGGTTGCAGAGAAACGCACATAGCTTGGAGAAGACGAAGGAAGCTCAAGACACACAATAGAGTGTGTGTTACTTAGTGTGCATTTGGAAAGATTGATAGCCCTAGAGTGATGGGCGTATATACAATGCTCGGGGGGAAAAACCTCCTAAAGAGGGAAAAAATGCCCCGACGGTCCTAGTGTGTTCACACACATCACTACCACATGTATATGGTAACAAATCCCCCCCAGGAGTGATGCGGTGAACGAGAGCTGGCACATGAGTAAAGGGAAGTGCCATGCCCTGAGGACATGATCAGCCCACAAAGGGGAGTAAGCCCAAAGCTTTGCAGAAAGCTTCAAGCTTCTCATGAGACAATGCCTTTGTGAAAAGATCTGCAAGGTTGTCCTGTGTTGGCACATAAGCCAAGGTGATCTCTCCTTCTGAGAGCCTCTCCCTGACATAGTGGTAATGCACCTCAATGTGCTTTGTGCGAGCATGAAAAACTAGGTTCCTCGCAACTGCCAATGCGCTGTGACTGTTAGTGTAGATACTATTGGCAGTGTCCTCTTCAACACCCAAATCAGCCATAAGGCATCTGATCCATACACACTCAACCGTAGCTGTGAAGACTGCCTTGTACTCAGCCTCACAACTCGAAGTGGCCACAATAGGTTGCTTCTTGCTCAACCATGATATACATGAACTACCAACCATGATATACATGAACTACCAAGCATGAAACAAAAACCACTTGTGGACACTCGCGTGTCAAAACAACCAGCCCAATCTGAGTCTGAAAAAGCATGTAAGTCTGGTTGCAATGATCCCCCCTTGGGATAAAACAAGCCAAGATGTAAAGTGCCACTAAGGTAGCAAAAAATCCTCTTGACAGCCTGCCAATGCTTAGACCCTGGGCTATGCATAAATCTGCTGACCTGTGAGACTGCAAACTGAATATCCAGACTCGTGTTGCATACATAAATGAGGCAACCAACAGCAGTTTGATAAAGAGTGACATCAGCAGGATCGCCAGCATCATGTAGACTCAACTTCAAACTTGTTTCCATGGGAGTGGCAATAGGTTTGCAATCCTCAAGTCCAAACTTACATAGCAATGTCTCTATGTAACTTTTCTGACACAAGGCAATACCACCATCACCCTGCTTAAACTGTATACCCAAGTAATGATGCAACAACCCCAAATCTTTCATCTTGAAAGTAGAATTTAAATCAGCCTTAAATTCATCAATATGTCTCTCATTTGGTCCAATGATCAGCAAATCATCGACATAAAGAACCACAATGAGAAGTACATCACCCTCACGCTTTACATACAATGTGCTTTCTGTTGGATTGTTACGAAAGCCTTGTTTGACCAAATGAGTGTCAGCTTTCTCATACCAAGCACGAAGAGATTGCTTCAACCCATACAAATACTTGTTACATTTGCACACTTTGTCCTCTTGTCCTCTTGCACATTTACAAACACCATTTTGCTGAGGTGTATAAGGCACTGTACATTGGTGTTTTATCCCACGACTAGCCAGAAATGCATTGAATTCATGAGACATATACTCCCCCCCTCGATCGGAACGGAGGGTACCCATAGTACATTTCAAGACATTTTTAGCCATAGCCAGAAATTGTTTGAAATACATAAAAACTTCGGACTTCACTTTAAGTGGAAATACCCATGCATTCCTGGAGAAATCATCAATGCAAGTCACAAAGTAAAGGTAATTGCCCAAGGACGGAGTTTGCATGGGCCCACAAACATCACTATGCACAAGCTGCAACCTGCATGTGGCCCAAACTGAACCATCCTTTGGAAACTTAGAACGCTGCATCTTACCCAAAATACAGCCTTCATAAACATGTTTGACAGGTGCTTCAAGAGGCGGCAAAGAAGCAACCATATTAGATTTTTGCAAATGTAGAAAACTGGCAAAATTTAGATGACGAAAATGTGCATGCCAAAGTTTTGCATTTGAAATAGCCCTTGAATCTGCAACAACATTTGCAAAATGCTGTCCACACTTGTCATACAAAGTGAGCTTATACAGCCCACAGCACAAAAGGCTAGATGCAACAATTTCATCACCAAAACTGAGATCATGAACTGTACATCTGTCATCCACAAATTTGACTACAAGTCAAATTCTAGCAAGTGCGGATACAAACAAGAGATTCTTCTTGATCCCAAGTACATAAAGTGCATCAACAAGTGTGAAGGAACTGCCATTTGCAGTAGTAAGCACAATCTTTCCAAATCCCTGAACCGGATAAGAGGCATTGTTGGTACAAGTGATTGAATTCCCATGAGGGCAGACTCGAGAGAGGTGAACAATTCACGATGTGAGGTAATGTGCTTTGTAGCACCACTATCAAAATACCACACATGTGAATCTGCAGCAAACTGACAAGCATGCATCATGGACAGCAGGATTGTAAGTGCACTCTCCGCTAAAAGTCCATTCTGCATCAACATTAGTCTCCTTTTACAGAAGACTCAACAATGGCTGCATTTGTAGTGGAACCAACATTTGCAGTGGAACCACCCTCTTTCTTCTTAGCCTCTTTAGCCTTCAACTTAGGACACTGCTTGATCAAGTGATCATTAGCTTTACAATAATGGCAATGCATCTTCTTTTTGCCCTTATCACCAGAATTTCCAGACGAATTGTTGCCAGCAGACGCATTAGGAACATAAGTTTTGCCACTCGGAGCAGAACCATAAGAAGTGGCTGCATTGCTGTTACCACCCTTTCTTTGAGAAGCAATAAAAGCTTGTTCAACTGCACGCTGCCTAGTCCTGTTTTTTTTGGAAAGTGACTCTTGCAATAGCAATGTACATAATGCATCAAACTTGACAACTTCAGGATTTCCTTGGGTCATCAGTCTCCAAGTACTAACAAAATTCTGGTAAGAATCTGGTAAGGCATCAAGAACAGTCTGCACAAGGGAACTGCCAGAAACGACTTCATCTGCAGAAATAAGTTGCTCATTGATATCCTTGACTCCAGCAAGAAAAGTGTCCATATCATCTTCCTCATGCATAATCTTCGACTCCAGCTCTTTACGCAGCAAAGCAATTTTAGCCTCATTGCGGCTTGCATAAAGACCCGTTAGAATATCCCAAGCTTGTTTTGCAGATTTTGCTGAACGAATGTGAGGAAAAATGGTGCGCTTCACAGACAACGCAATCAATGCATGAGCTTGTGCATCCTTTACATCCCAACAAGATTGTTCTGTAGTAGGCAAACAAACTCTAATAGCAGCAATCCTTGCAGCAAGACCTGCAACATCCTCAACATCGCCTGCATCCTTAGAACCAGGACGTACACCAATGCCCTGCACAATATTCCAGACGCCCTTTGACACAAGAACATGTTGCATCATGTAAGTCCACATAGGGTAATTGTTCCCATCGAACCTGTCCTCAGCAGCAAACATCTTTAACACATCTGTGTTGTTGTCAGCCATCGTAAATGCTCCACCTGATGTGAAAACTGCCCAAAAAGAGGAGGAAAAAAGCGGGAACAACACGTGGTATATAGCACAAACTGTAGAAGAGTGTAAGGCACCTGTTATGTAGAAAACGACACTGACAGAAATTTTGCACAAAATGACAAAATTGCATGTGCAGACTTGCCTGTAGGGGAAACCGAGGCTGAAATGAGCCCGGATCAGAAATCTGAGCAGACTGTACTCTACGAGCTCACCCAAAACATTTGTCAACTTGCGAACGCTCGCCAAACCTCACTGTAATCGGAGAAAGTGAGCAGGCGTGTGCTGGAGCAGCTGGCGACTAAGCCTAGGAGGACGTAACCTGCTCTGATACCAATTGTTGAAATTAGGGTTGCAGAGAAACGCACACAGCTTGGAGAAGACGAAGGAAGATCAAGGCACACAATAGAGTGTGTGTTACTTAGTGTGCGTTTGGGAAGATTGATAGCCCTAGAGTGATGGGCGTGCATACAATGCTCGAGGGAAAAAACCTCCTAAAGAGGGAAAAAATGCCCCGACGGTCCTAGTGTGTTCACACAGATCACTACCACATGTATATGGTAACAAAAATGAGAGTAGCAGGTTCTATTTATAGGTGCTCGTACTGGGTTTTGATGGACCGTGCATTGATATAGTTACTACAACAATTACTATCGGTAAAAGCTAGACCCAAATAGGTATAGGTGTTTATATAAGGCTAGTTCCCACCATCTATTTTTTTCTCCCCTTTCGGTGTATTTCCAAAATTCTAGATAGCACACTAATGTCAACATTTGCGCTTTCGCTTATCTAGAGGTTTCTTTAGAGTCATCTTCTAAATTATTTAAGGGGGAATTTGAAGTGTTGCAGGTTGATCTCCTCCTTGAGAATTGGAGTTGGTGTTCTCCTTCTATATGAGTCGATAAATGGTCTCTTGTTCTGAATACTAGGATCATAAAGTGTCTTCTTTTCTCTAGTAAGTCTAGATCTGGCCAGCTTATGACATATCATTACAGTGTGAATTTGACCAGCTAGATCTGGTTGGTTGGTCTTGATCCGAGATTCAAACAGCATCTCAACCATCTCTTTAAATTGGGGTTCATACCTTACTTTGTTGGTTGATAATCTCTCAGGAACCTTCGATGCTTCTACTAAAAGTTGGAGCAGCTCATTGGTATACTTTATTAGCATGAGGATCTGTCTCTATCATTGCATCATCATTCCTTTGAAGTTGATTTACTTCAAATTTTTGTTTTGATAATGTTGTCTTTTGTTCTATCTCACTCAACATGTTTTTCTAGGCTACCCATAGAGCCTTGGTCTCCTCACACTAGTCTCTTATTTGATCTACTATTTTGATGTACCTTTGTTGATCATCAGATTCATTGTATTTGGGCTATAAGGCTTGGTAAAACCTAGGAAGATCATCATTCTTCATAGTAGGTAGGTCATACATAAGCACCGACAAATTAGGTACTACTACAATGTAGTTCATGACTATCTGGTTCTCTTGTTGTATCATTTTCCTTAGAATGCAAATCAGATGGAATAGACTCTTCAGTTCAATTTCTTGTTCTCGGAGACTCATTCTGGTTTTGGGACCTCTCTGTTGGACACATTATTCTCTAGAAGAATCATCAACCTTTGGTCTAGCATTTTTTATCTTTGTTAAGAGAGCCTGCATCTCTAGCCATATATCCTTCATACATTTGTGAAATGGGTAGTTTTCTAGTGAATACCCTGGCACTGCTCATTCATTGTAGTCAGTTGTTGATCTTGAGGGTTCACCGGCATATCATCTTTAGTGAGCATGAATCCAATACTTGGATTATATTAGGGTGTGGTGGTGGTCTTTAGGATGCTTGTTTGTGATAATTGATAATCTTCCATTGTTTGATCATTTGCTTTGCTCCAACAAAAAGCACATTAGAGAAAATTTGGACCCTCAAAGGGGCCCTATAAGGATTTTAACTTTCTCTCATCTAAAATGGATGCACCATAAAAATTTTACAAATGAAATCAAAACTTGTCAGACCTTTTGGTAATGGAATGTACTCATTGAGATATATCCATTGATATATAGCATACCATTACATTCTTCATATTCTAGAAGATTTTATTTTTTGATGTGACAACTCTATCTTATAAATGGAATCTCTCCCACATCTTAGCTTCAATGGGGAGGCCATAACTTCTACAAAATCAAATCCAAATCTGTCGGAGCTTTTGGATTTAGAAACTACTTTTTAAGATCTTTTCAATGGTATGTTGGCTGATGGGGCTTTGACAAAGCATTCATGGACTTCAACATGTTGGCCACTTTGGAAAATAGAGACAAAGTTAAACATCCTTATAGGACCCTTTTGAGAGTCCAAATTTTCCCTAATGTCTAAAACCTCTCTAAACCCAAATATGCATGATCATCGTGTAAGAAAATTTGGATCGATTGTAGGCTTTTATTTAGACTTGGGGACATTTTGGAGGTTGTCCACCATGCAATGGTAGCCTTCAAAATCAAATTCCAAGATTCGGACAAGAGTTCAAAGCAAAAGAATGAGAGAGACAAACCACAAGAAAAAGGACAAAATTCAAATCAAAATTTTCCTTCCAAAATTAATTTAACCACCAAGGAGAGAATTGATTATCCCCTAAAGATATAGAGAATTATCGTAAGGATAATAGATGTTTTGAATATGGTGAACAAGATAATTCTTACCACGCATGCCCCCAAAAGCATGTAAAGAAGGAATCCCTTACAACTGCAATGGTATTATCTATTCAGGAAGAGGGTGGTCTTCGACCTGGAAACTCCCTATGTTATGCACGGGAAAAAGTGAGAGAACATGATGCACCATACTCTTTGATTCTGGTTCCACACACAATTATATAAATGTGGGATTAGTATTAAAGCTAGGGATACATGCTCATGAAATGGGACAAACACATGCTATTGAAACACCCTTTAAAGGCCAAGAGACTCCAGTCACACCTTTGATTGAAAAGTTAAGGCTTCATGTTCAAGGGTATGTGGACAAAGAGGATTTTCTCATCTCTCCATTCAAGAATGAGGATGTGTTGCTTGGAGCACCAAGGTTTGATTGTATGGCTACGTCCATCAAATTTCCAGAGAGGTTGGTAGCATTTCAGCACAAGGGTAGAGACATCACTCTGTAAGTCAATGAGAAGGGGCACCCCACTCCCATTGCATCTCATGACTCCTTTGACAAATCAATAAAGAGTTTTATTTTTCTTAGATGATATTTGTCAAGGATGTTCCTAAAAACAATGTTCTCTTCTAATGGTTCATTAAAAGTAGAAAGTGATTTTTACTCATTTCTAAATGAACGTGGTGATCTTTTTATCGATGACATTCCAAGAGAGTTACCTCTTGGAAGGGGGGATGATGACCATAGAATTGATCTCAAACGAGGAAGCTCTCTCCTAACAAGCCTCCTTATCGAGTCTCATCAGCTCAACAAGAGGAGATTATGTCACAAGTTAATGAACTTGTGCAAAAAGGAATGATAAGACCTAGCTCTTCACCTATGTTCTCCTATCTTATTAGTGCACAAAAATGATGGTACATACAGAATGTGCATGTAGACTATTGTGCATTAAACACGATGACAGTGAAGAAAAAATTTATAGTCCTAAGGATTGAGAATTTGTTTGATAAGCTACAAAGATCTACCTACCTTAGTAGAATAGACCTTAAAAGTGACTATCACAAATATAAATTGTACCATACTACATTCACAAGGTAGCCTTTAGGACCACCTTTGGCTTGTAAGAATATATTGTCATGCATTTTGGGTTGACAAATGCTCCAGCCACACTCAATCAAATGATGGAAATATGTTTTTGTGTACATAGGGCTTACATTGGTTGATGATATCATAGTCTACTCTAAGTCCTTAGAAGAACACAAAGAGAATCTCAAAGCAATGTTTCAAGCATTGCAAGAGAATAAGCTATTCATTAATCACAAAATTCTTCTTGGAAGAGATCCAATATTTGAGTCATATTATCTCAAAGGATGGTATTTATATGGATCCACAAAAGCTTGAGGTGATAAATGAATGGCGTGAACCAAGTAATCTAGATGAGCTGCAAAGTTTTATTAGAATGTGCTCATATTATAGAAGATTCATTGCAAAATTCTTGGCCATGGAGGACCATTACACGATTTGACCAAGAAGAACATCAAGTATGTATGGACCGAAAAGCAAAGAAAATCCTTCACTTACCTTAAAGAGAGATTCACGTCTCAACTGGTCTTAGTGCTAGCAGACCTCTCAAAGCCATTTGATGTAATGGAATTGGCCTATTAACTTGAGAGTAGCGGAAATTAGAGAGAGTACTTTTGAGAAATTACTTTCTGAGCATAATAGGTGCACATAATTGAAGTTAGTAACATAAACATAGCATCTCATTAACTTGGCATGAACAATACTTTTGCAAGAGAGAGAATTTAGAGAACATGACAATAGTTGAGGACTGGATTTATGTGGAGCCGGTGGTCGCCCCTTCAATAGGCATTTGTATTATGGTTTCTCCCATCAAGAGAGACTTGTTACAATACAATCTTTGTGTTACTTGTGACCTAGGTGATGTAATGAAGATGGGAAGCTTCGTGCATCACGAGCATAACATAAACTTTGTGGAAAGCATTAACTATCACAAGCCTCAGTCCCAAGACTTCAAACACCTTCGAAGGTGGAGAGAGCTAGCATGGAATGAGGGTAGGGAAGAGGAAGAAGAAACATTCAATAGGAGAAAGAATTAGTTCCTCACTTATCATCACTCTTCTTGATAGCATACATAATAGCATAGTAATGAAGATGGACAAGATGGCAAGCTTAAGCAATGAAGCATGGCTCTTGGTTGGATTTGCATTCCATACCCAAGAGTGTTGGTGTAGGCTCTCAACCTCTCTACTTGCTTGGAGAAGCAGAGGGAGCTCTTGCACTTTGCACTTCACACAATGAGAGAGTGTGTGAGTGTGTGTGGGAGAGTATATCCCCTAAGAATTCCCCCTACTTGCTTTGGTCGACCCCCCCTTGTAGCTCATGCTTGAAGCTCGATCATTGGACGCCTCTAGGCCTAACCAATCACAAGCAAGAGTCATACCTTCAAGCAACAAGGGTAGCCTTGGGACAAGTGTCCCCCTTTCCCCTTTGAGAAAAAGAGGGCTTGATAAATGCTAAAACAATTAATTAATTGTGCTAAATTATCATTGGACCCCTTGGAAGGCCAACCAAAAGGCTTTAGGCACACCATGAGGGTAACCTAGCTAGGGGCTTGACATGTGTCCTACTTGCCTCTTGGGCAAGGGGTTCCCTTTTGGAGAGAGAGTGGTCAAGCAACCCCTCCCCCCTTCTTGCATGGCTAGCCCCCTCCTTGTAGGGATTCACTTTGATTTTTGTGCCACCTCAAGCCCCTCAACCTTGGGCCTAGTTCTCACCACAAGCTTGGCCCTGAAGCCCCTCAAGCTTGGGCTGGGTTCTCACCTCAAGCACAACCCTAGCATCTCAAGCATGACAAGCACCTCAAGCATCTCAAGCATCTCAAGCATCTCAGTCATCAGGCATGTCAAGCACCTGAAGCTTGGGCCAGGTTCTCACCTGAAGCACATCCCTAGCTTACCTAAGGTCAAAGGACTTTTAATGCTAACTATTGGAGGTCTTCGATGAAGCTAACCCTAAGGTCTTTATGCTCCATTGGTTATCCTTGCTCTTTGATAGACCATCTCTCATTTGGCCCCATTACCATTGGCCCCGTGTTGAGATAGATCTATAAGCACATGTCTATATCCTAACCGTTGTTCCTGTTTATTCTCCCACATTAAATGATCAATTTAACATGAGAAAATCATTTAGGTTGGTTAGATATTATATTTTATGACATTACCTCTCTCTTGAAATCATAGTCGTCCTCGACTATGAGGTAGAAGAGATAAAACCTTAGTCATTAATCAATCTTACTTAACGAGTAGAGGATCCCTTTTTACTCTACGACATCTTTCCAAGATGGATGACTAATCCATTTGGTGCTTGGGAGACATAGATGCCGCAAGCATGTCTGATCTTTAATCCATTTCATTCTCCCAAAGTAGAGTCACGAATTCTACCTAGTGTTTGAGAGACGTTGTCATCACAAACATGATTCTAAGCATGCATACTATTTAAATTTATGCACAATTAAAAAGAGAACTCGTCTTAAAAGACAAAAACATTGGTCATTTAAAAGAAATTTGTACATGTGCTTACTCTAATGTAGCATTGTAAGCATTGACAAGGTTCATACTATCCTTAAGCTGTATTCCTTGCATCCATCTAGCATCTTCAAAAGGATAATTTTTGAACTTAATAAGATACCGTCAGATAATCTTACCATGTCGTAGCACCTTGTCTTCATGCCGAAGAATAGCTTCGGGTTGTAGCATCTCTTCTTGGTCTTCAAATTCGGGAGGGTCTTCAATAATTGGTTCACTTGGTGGCTCTCCTTTGTAGGGCTCATTGTGTATGATCCAATGGTTGGGAAACTTGAGTTGGTAAGCCGTCTCATTGATAGGCTTCAAGATTTGGAAAGGATCATAGTATCTTTTTGCTAGCTTAGCATAATACTTTTGATGGGCCGTAGGATTTTTGCCCGTCGTTTGCCTTAGAAAAATTTAAGTAAGACCGAATCATTTTCTTTGAAATTTAAGGCCCTTCTGTGCTTGTCTTTTTCCTTTGATGAGAGATGGATATAGCCTCCTTAATTTTTTGAATATATTCTTGTAGGTCATGGCTATACTCATCGGCAGCGAAGATCTTCCCATGTACTTTAAGTAGCAAGGGACTTTTAGGTCTTCCCTCTATGATCTCAAAAGGTGTTTTTCCTGTAGAAGTATGTACATTATTATTGTAGGCATACTCTAAGAGGTCAGTACTTTTCCCATTGTGAGCATTGATCTACTTATGTAACATAAGTCTTTAGTAGATCAAGTATCATAACATTGGCTATCTCGCTTTGGCCATCCGTTTGTGGGTGATTAGACCGAAGAGATATAAA
>NW_028221841.1:0-55768 GCF_014529385.1 Adiantum capillus-veneris
CACCACGTGCAACCCACACCCTTCCACCCATGCCAACAGTAACTTTTGCAAATTGCCTTGAGGGTTTTGGCATAAACTAGATTTCAAAGTTGGGCCATTGTGTGCTTCATATAGGATAGCATTATTTAGGGCAAAATCCTTAGGTATGCATAGTCAATCCCTATAGTAAATTTTCCCATCTTTCAATGAAATAATGTAGAGGTTTAGGCTGATTTGATGATACCCTCTCTTTACGTAGGATAATAGAAAGTTTCTTGTAATCTGCATCTCTACATAGCAGCATCCGAGACCCTGTCTAAAATAGGGTTGTTACCATGGAAACTTCCCCTAGAAAAGCTTTATGGCTTAGGGTATTTGCAGTAACTTTATCCTTTCTTGGTCTAAATTTATTATCAAAATCATATTTGTTGATGATCTCTATGTATCTCTTCCATCTCATGTTAAGGTTAAACTGGGTAAAAATCCACATAAGGCTCTTGTGATCTGTTACCAATTGGAATTTACGTCCCAATAGATAATGTCTCCATAGCTTGAGAGCATGAATAACTACTAGTAATTCTAAAGCTTGTGTAGCATATTCACTTCATGAATCCTAAGATTCCAAGAACTGTAAGCTACATGCCTTCCTTCTTGATGCAAGGTTATCAGTATCTATGATCACTTCAAATTCCTGGGTGAAGTCTCAAAGTTTTAGAAGAGGTTCTAACGAAAGATACTCCTTAAGTTGTTTGAAGCATGCTTCATGTTGTTCTTGCCAAATTATCGTAGATCCTTTCTTTAGCAAGTTGGCTAATGGTGTAGCTTTAAAAGCATAGTCCTTTACAAAGATCCTCTACCACCCTATGATACCTAAGAACCCTCTGACTTTGGTTTGTGAAGTCGGTTGAGAACATTCCACAATATCCTTGATTTTTTTGGGGTCAAGAGAGATTCCTTTCAATGAAATGATAAACCCTAGTGATAGACCTTAGGGGTGAGGAAGGTACATTTTTCTTTGCTTTGCATATAGTTTTTTTTTTTACGTAAAAGTTTTAACACTTTTCGAACATGTTCTTCATGCTTTCCCTATGATCTGGAATAAATTAAGATATCATCAAAGAATAATAGGACAAAATCATTGAAGAATTCTCTAAATATATCGTGCAAGATGATTGAAAGTTGCAAGAGCATTCGTAAGTCCGAACGCCATCACAATAAATTTGTAATGACCATATCGAGTGTTGAAAGTTGTTTTGGAGATATCCGCCTCCTAAATTCAAATTTGATGATAACCAAATCGAAGATCAATCTTTGTGAACATTGTTTCTCCATGTAGTCTTTCTAGCATCTCATCAATACGAGGAATTGTTTCTCCATGTAGTCTTTCTAGCATCTCATCAATCCAATTCCTCATCAATACAAGGAATTGGATATTTATTCTTGATGGTAGCCTGATTTAAATCCCTATGATCTATGCAAAGTTGAAGAGATCCATCCTTTTTCTTTTGGAAAAGAACAGGTTCACCCCATGGAAACGTACTAGGTCGGATAAACCCTTGTTCAATCATCTCCTTGAGTTTCTCCTTGAGCTCTATATTCTCTTGAAGTGACATCTTGTACGGTGCCCTTGAGACTGGTTCACTACCTGGAATTTTTTTTTATTTCATGGTCTACCTCCTTAGGTGGTGGTAGTTCAAAACGTTATGTGGGGAAAACATCTCAAGATTCTTCTAGTGACATTGGTTCAGGGTTCAAAGAATATTTTTCCAGTTTGTTTAGTTTGACTACAAAAATTTGTTATCCCTTGTGTAACCCTTTAACCCTTTCAAAAGACGATTAGCCTTCACCAAGTAAGGTTTTTGTCATCCATTTTGGCCTTGAATAGTGACTAATTCCTGACCTTGGTTGTCCACAAACACTTCCTTTGGCACAATGGATATAAGCATTATAATTGGCTAACCAATCCATTCCAAGAATTTTGTCGTAGATTCTTATGGGTAAGGTTCAAAAAGTAGCATAAGTAGAGTATTCTCCAAGCCTGAAATCTATTTTTCCCACGGTGTATTGAGATAACACTGCCTTTTGATTGGCTAATTCACCTCTCATGTTTCTTGTAGGGTGTTGATTAAGTCCTAACCTCCTTAAAAATTTAGGTGACAAGAAAGAATGAGTACTGCCACAATCAATAAGAAGCTCAACCTCGTGATTTGCAGGTGCTTGAATGACAACATATTGTTGCCTTGTTCCTAGGTTATCAATTGGAGTATGTAGAGTTTATCTTTCCACTTGTTCTTCTCCCAATTTTGGTTCTTGTATGATAGCATTGACTCTGGCAGCCATTCCATGCCCTTGACCTTGTCCTCCATTTCTTCCTCCATGATTAATTATTTGACCTCGCCCTCTATCTTGATTAGGTATAATTGTTGCAGCGGCTCGTATGAAACATACATTCTTGAAATGTCATGGCTCATTGCAATTAAAGCATCTAAGATCTGCATTTTGAGCTCTTGTTGTCGAAGCTCCAACTGTCGGATGAGTTTGGTGAGTTGGGTGAACAAGCCTTGGGCTCCACATCATAGGTCGTCTTCTCCTTGCAGCATTCCTTATATTTCCATTTCCTCCCCTTTGATAGTTTGACATCTCTTTAGCTAAGGGTTAAGCTCTTAAAAGAGGATCTTGTAAATTCATAGGTCTCATGTCTTCTAGACAAATATTTAAGGGAGCATTTAGCCCTTGGCAAAAACGGGCTACTTGTTGATCTACGGTCATTGGTGGAGCATAGCACCTAAGAGTTACAAGTTTGGAGTAGTATTCTTCCACCGTAAGATGAAATTCACATAAGTTGAAGAGATCATTCATCTTAAGGTATTTGTGTGTAGATGGAAGATAATGTCCTTTGACAGCAGACTTAATGTCTTCCCAAGTTTGAGTTTTTTGAGCTATCTGATTATCTTTGGAGTGTTTCTTCCACCAAATCTTGGTATCCCCCATGAGAGGAAACATAGCCAACATTGCTTGGTTATCAGGAGTAGTGCCAACATAAGCAAAATAATACTCCATCTCTTCAAGACACACTTCCGCATCACGCTCAACTTGAGTTCCTTCCCCCTTGAAAGAGGAAAGTTTAGCTTGCTTGAGTAGTATCTTTTTCTCTTGAAGAGGCGTGTACATCGCACTTTGTGAAATATAGATTAAGTGAGACTTTATTTGAGTAAATTTAATATACTTTAAGACAAGACTTGATTAGACAACAATACAAGAAAAAGTCAGTATTGTTTCAAAAAAAATCATATACACATTATTTCCTACTAAGGCTAGTATTCTTTGAGTACAAGGCTTTGTAATATTCCTATATTTTAAGTTTAGTGATTACAAAAAGATAGGCTAAAGGAATTAAAAAAAAAAATCTTTTGACCCTCAAAAGCTAGGAGATACACACGTGGGTTGAATCCTACCACCATGGATAAGTTTGGTAACTTGCCCATTGAGTGTGAGATATCTTTTCTACTCCTAAGGTAATGGTAGCATCTGGATTCTTAATGCCTTTGAAAAGATAAACTTCAATAAATTTTAATTCCTCTCCTCATCAAAGTTTCTTGAGGTTGGTAGCCATGCACCATATCTTGCTAGCATCAATTGTATAGATTCCTCTAGATGGAGTCTAGTCCATCTTCTATACTTAAATTAAATAAATATCTAGTATTATTCAAAATACTAATTAATATAATTCATAATAAAATTGATGAGTGAGAATTTTGTTCTGCATAATAAGAGTGTGATGAGTACTCTTATGCATTAACTTTCAATTAGTTATGCATAAGTTAATAGTTAGGCTATACTAACTAGAGAGAGTAGGTATAACTAGAGAGATTAGAGAAAGAGAGAACACACACACACACATCCTTTGTAAAGCCAATTGAATCTTACTACTCTACTAGGATATTAGAGTAAGAGAGAACACACACACATTCTTTTTAAAACTAATTGAAGCTTACTAGTCCACTAGAGAGATTAGAGTACGGGAGAACATACACACATTCTTTCTAATGCTAATTAAATGCTTAATTAAAATGTACCTTACTAATCTACTAGAGTCTTTGATCTTTTAGTGGTTTGTGGAAGTCTTCTCTCTAAGAGACGTGGTAGCACTTTGTGAGCATTAAAGAGGTAAAATCCCTATATCCAATGTGGGAGTATGGCTGCTCTATTTATGGTTGAAAAGAAAACGTCCAACTCATTTTTTATAAAGTTTTTTTTCTCTAAAATTCATACCCGCGCATTTGGTTCCCTTGTGGTACCCATCAGCTTGACCAATTTGTCATCATCATAAAGAGATAAGACTACACAGCCCCCCTCATTAAGATTAGTCAAGGCTAACCTCTCCTTTCCATGTGTGTGTGTGTCCCACTTTGTCCCTCCTATGTGACCACATTCCGAACAAAAAGCCTACGTAAAACTTTTTGTGCTTTTGGAAGTATACCAATAACTGACGTACATGTCTAGTAAGAGTTGAAAGAAATGCCAAAAACCCTTCTCTATGTTTGCATTTAACATATCAATGCTTCCTTGACCTACCTCTATTGGGCATATCTTAAAGTCAATGACTTTCTATCTCACCAAGCTTCTATTAACCTTGTAAAACATGTGTATAATGCAATGTCCCTGCCGTGATCACACTTTGTACATAAGACTCAATATAGTCCCAATTTCTCTGAGCATATCATTGATGTGCCTCTGGACAACATAATGAAAGGCATGATGGGGTGTTTTGCTTTCTATCTAATAGACCTCAACAATTTTAATAGTTTGATTTTAGATTCTAGTTTAAGGCTTTTGTGTTAGTTTCACCCTTTTATGATGAGAGGATAATGAGGCCCACTTGGATGGTAGGTGAGGGATCAAACATTTTTTAAGGAGTTGGTTTAGTGATGGCTAGAGAGGACCTCTCATTGCAAAACATTTTGAAATGCATGATCAAAAGAGACCCAAATGGTTGTGCTTTTTGCAGCAAAGGCATAAGTAAGGGGCTGTTCCCACATAGCCTCAACATCTTTGGATAGTGCATTGAATGGAACTCTATTAGCGTCTTTGGAACTCTCCAAGTCCTCAAGGAAGTTGCACGTCCCATTATCTTCAAGATTTGAAATCCAAAGGGAAATTGAAGTGCATAGAAAAGGAAAAAGGCAAAACAGTGGGGACAAAGAGAGAACAAGGAAAAAGTGGAGAGCGATTGTTTGAGGATAAATCAAACGGGCACCCAATTGGTAGGACACGTAGGCGGACACCACATTTGTAGTCTATTATTTTGTCCGAGCTAGTGTAGTGATACTCTTTGTAAATCCTGACTTTAGAGTAGCGGATCACTTCCCTGAGTTGTAATGATGTCATGATAATTGTAAAGGTCCATGTGAACCGGCCACTGGTCATTTGGAATATCCTAGGTATAAAGATCAATAACTTTAATGTGAAAAGAGGCTTATCTTTAGAAGAGGAAGGGAGCTCAAAAAACGTACGCTCAAGCTACGAGCTGCTCCAACCTTGTAATCATCGCAGTTAATGAATGGGTAATCAGTTTTCCAATCTGAAACTTGCGTTGTGTTCCTCTCTCTTTGCTCTTTAATTTAAGTGTAAGCATTGTCAGTTTTGATGTGGTTTGCGACTACGTGTATGTAAGCTATAATTGCAGATTTGAGTGCTTAAATCGCTGTTTTTAGTCGTTTTGACCATAGGACAACATTTCTGGATAGTTCTGTTGAAGTTTTCAAGACCTTTTTCATGATGGATCGTGATTTTGGTACCTTGTTGGATTGTGACCAGACTTGCTAGGATAGTGCCCCTATGTAAGGTCTCTGACCCCGATCAAAAAGAGCACCATTGTACCTTGAAATGAATATAATGAAAAAAGTTACTATTTTTAGCAGTTTTTCAAATTCTATCAGTGCCATGATGTTTAGAATATTTTAAAGTTTTGAAATGTGAATGAAAATAATTTTTGTAAAAAATTTCCAAAAATAGTAAGTTTTTGGTCACTCGACCTGTCCAGTTTTGACCGTCTCGAAAAACTGCACCCGTACCCCAAATTTGAAAAAATGCATTTTCGAACCCCAAGGGCTGCTAAATATGGCACGTACTTGGGCCAGTACGCATTAGTTAGAGCTTGATATAGAAATTTTCGGCATCAAATTCCGACTCGTATGACCCGTTTTAGCCTAAAATCAATTTTTCTCAAAATTGTCCGGGGAGGCACTGGGGGCTTGAGGCTGTGTGGGAGCAAGTTCCAGGCCACTCCAGGTCAGCTTTAGCAGCTAGGGGGCGCCTTTTGTCCTTGTGGGAGTCTTGGGAGAGTTTCCAAGCTTGCAACTAAGTGTAAGAGCCAGTTAACCAAGCCAACTGGACACTTGGTGGGTAGGCAACTGGACTTGCCATGCTTAACTGTAGTAGCTCCCAGATGCAAATAGCAAGCAGGTTCAATTTTCAGCTTGAGGAGGCCTATTTAAAGGTGTTCTCACACACACACACACACACATACTCACACACACACCCAGTACACACACACACACACACCTACATACACCTTGGGGAGGTGCTGCCGGTACACACACAGTTTTTGAAGGAGAAGCAAGGAGGGAGGTGCTGTCGAAATTCTCATCTTGAGGATTCATTGGATCAGAAAAATCAAAGGATTCTCAGCCCCTAATCACGGTAATTATGGTTTAATTACGGCTCTTCTTAATTCTCATCATTACTCTCCCATATTCTTCGTCTACTATGCCGACTTTCAGCTATAATTCCCAATAACTGCTCTCGAAGTTTACATAGCTATACTCCATTATATAATCATCATTCAATTAGCTAATTTATGCAGCCATTCATCATCCTTAATCAAGGATTAATACATGATTAGGAAAGATTCTCTCTCTAGCTAATTAGATTGAATCTTCTCCCACATTAAAATTTGATTAAGGCTGAAAATTAATCCGTCATTAGGCCATTAAGAAGAGAATTTTCTATCACACATGCCTACGGTAATTCTGCATCTTCAAATTGCACTAGGAAGGTGATTGAGCTTGCTTACTTCATCTCTCTTGTAAATCAATTAGTAAAATTCTGAAATTCTTAATCATCTAAGCCAAGTGATTAACTTTAGAGCCAGTTTCCATAGGGAAAGTAAAGAATTACCCATAAAATTGCTAGGTCTCGAAGGAAAAATCTAATCTCTTGCATAAGGGGGATTCTTTAACGATTCTAATCTGCCAATTGGTTTGTTATGATGCTCTCGGACTTTAGATTTTTTTCTTCAAGTTTATCATTTAAAGTAGTGAGTAAAATGGCTCCGGTTAAGAGAACTCGCTTCAATGGTGCCCACGACCGCGAGGCGGGAATGAGCAATGTGAACGGAAAGGAAAAAGCTCCCATGGACAAACAAACATCGACCATCTCACGGGCCATTGACGAAGAAATGGAAGAGGTAGGTCACAATTTCATTCAAGTTGTTTAATTTAACATTGCACACGTTTAGCTAGGAATGAATATATCCCCAAACATGTTGGAGAAATCCAACGAAAACCTCGGCATTGAATTCATTTGTACATTAAAGTCTAAAGTAGGAAAGAAATGATTGATGGGTTTGCTGTTTGCAATAGGAAAGAATGTCTGCCAGGAAAAATTTAGCTCGACATGTTCATTCTATTTCCAATGTTGAATCAGTCCTGACCCCCCTATTAATCACAGGGGACAGAGTTCCTCGTTAAGGGCTTTTGAATCCACGACTTGCTTTTTATGCGGTGGATACCCACGAATTGATTTCTATGCGGTGGACACCCACGTCTTGCTTTCTATGCGGTAGGAGTGTCCATGTCGTGCTTTCTATGCGGTGGACATATCTAGTTGTATGGGCAGCTAGGCGACAACGGGAGGAGTAAACTCTCGCTGGAGGGGGGATGTTGTACCTCCAGAACATTGGAATTTTAATGAATAAGTTTGAGTAGAATTTTTACTAGAATACTATCTTGGTGTCGTTTGCAATATTGGTTGAAGGGCTGTCTTAACGAACAATGTGATTCGGAATCTAATCAAGGAATCTTTATGTTGAACAACCATTGTGGTAGTAATTAGGACACACAAGGAAGTGTGAGTGTGGGGGTGGAAAGTGGGGGCTTGGCTCAAGTTGCCAATGCCTATGAGAAGGGTGGTCCCGATTGGTCGGGAACTCTCTGTCCCCATAGTGTTAAAATTGATACTAGTAATACTCATTGCCCCTAGAGCGGTGAAGTCTCAAGTGTACGTGCCTCTAAAACATAGGGGAAAAGTCTCAAGTGTATGTGCCTCTAAAACATGGGGGAAAAGGCACTCGAGGTTTCTCTCCTCTTGGAAGGTGGGTCTTAGGATCGCTAGATAGTTTAAGTACGCTTCCCCTGCTAGGTGGAACTAGATCTCTTTGCTAGTAGGCTCGAACTCGATTCACTTTGTGATGAGATATCGTCCGCTAGTTGAACCCTGAACCACTTTGTTTGCTTCTGTTATAGATCTAGTGGCCACCAGGTTCACCATCAGATGGGCCTTTTGATACGGCGGGGTGGGGACCTCACACCTGGTATCAGAGCCTAGGTTAGGCTGAGAAATAATTCGTATTGTTTGAATATTTAAAAGGAACTGAAAGTATATAGGTAGCTGATCCAAATTCCTTGCATTGGTGTTGCACGAAGACCCCGTGCTAGAATATCGGAAGTTCCAAGTGCTTGAGCTTATTTATGAGCAAGCTCGACGATCCCCAGTTTACCAGTTTAGGTGAATGTCATGGAGATACTGATGAAGGCTCATACGCCACACTCCACTCGCATCGATAAAGGATGGGGACTTGATTGGACACTTGTAGCAGGGGTTTACTACATCAACGCTCGGAAGCTAGGATGCCTGGCTACCAATTTGAAGAAGATACGTTGGGGAGAAGAGTTGAGGATAGTGGAGTTATTCTACCTGCTGCCTACCCGATTGGACCTGACTGTCTCAGGCGGCTCCAATCAAACCATCAACGACTGGCTGTTGGAAAAGGTCACCGAGGTGATCCCAGCGAACAGAGTCAAAACTTTTGGAGTACAGTAACTACTGCACGAACAAAGTAGTGCATCATGAGAACACAATCTCCTAGGCGTATCTTATACGCAATCCCAAAAGCCATGTAATAAGTTGATCATCAGTTATCCTAAACCTTGAGGGGTTTTGATTGTAATAAATTTTCATCAATAAAGTGCTTTTTGTCTTTGAATCTCTGTCTCTTGATAAAGTGGAATCTTGAATTTTATTTAAAGTCTCGTGTCTATTTTGAAATCCAAGTAATGGTATCAAGAATCTCGTATAGCCCTTGTAGGCACCGCTTGTTGCTCTATACTCGACAGCGCAAGAGAAGAAGCTCCTCCTTAAGCAAGCCCAACCTCTGATCTTTAAGTGCGAGGGGGCAAATGTGGAGAGATATGCGGAAGTGTGGATGGAAGCCATGGACGACTACTTTGAAGCTGCAGGAACCCAACCCATAAATCAGACCATGCTTGCGATGTTCTGCTTGACTGGCGATGCCAAGATATGGTGGAAGCAACATTGCAAGGACCTGGATATTAACACTAGGTTGGTAATGGGACACTTTTATGTCGTGGGACACTTTTATGTCCTGTTAAGTGACCATTTTCCTTGAATTATGTCAAGAGTTTCAAAATGGATTTTGAGGTGCTATCTGTCTAGAAAGTTGTCTCATGAGCTGAAAAAAACTCGACATTTTTTTGGAATATCAATTCCATCTTTAACCTTGTCCTTGCATAACATTTCACAACCTAAACTGTGTGAAAAAACGGGTCTTGTTTTTGGCTATTTTCAACTTTTTGCAACTATACCACTCTAGAATTCATGTTTGTGAGGTCTATAATGCTAGAGAACTATCTTTAGTAGTGCTCAACATGTCCTGACGATTCTAGGGAGAAATAAATGTTAAAGTTGTAAGTTATGACCAAATTACAAAAATTATCAAATCCTGTTTTTTAGCCAATTTTAGCTCTTCTATGATTTTTTTGGTGGCTTTCATGATATCCAAATGCAGTTTTGATTTTCTATGTCGCATATTGTAACATAAAGCTAATATTCCTTGAGTTTTGGGGCACCTAATATCCTATTTTTCATAGTAGACAACGATGGTTGATTTTTTCAATTATAGAAGAAAACGAAACATTCTAGTATATCAAGTATAGCTCTTTCAATATTGTTAGTTTCTTGTGACAACTACATGAATTTTGTAGGTAGTAACCATATCTAATCATAAGGATCAAATTTGGATAGATATTGAATAGTTTCTATGGGATTCTACAACTCATAATGTTGAACCCAGTTTTTTCATGTTTGCTGTATTTAGCACTTCATCTTTGTCCCCAAGACTCCCCTTGGTAAGAGATGTATTATTGTTTTGACATGCTCCATGGCTCCTTATGAACCTAAAGGACAATAGGGAACTAAGAAAACATGCATATATTATTTGTATTGAGCGTGGCTATATAAACTTTGATGATAGGCTTGCAGAATGGTAAAAATTCAACTTTTTTGTACCTATTTCTTTTGGCAAAACAAAAAATAGTGAGTGAGAAGCAAGCATATGTTCTGATCACCAACCCATTGAATTTAACTAGGGAATTTATCTCAAGTCCTACAAAAATCCCTAATCTTTTTTTTATGCAACAAAACGTAAGAAATGGTTGTTTTTGATGAAAATGTACCGGTCCATCAACTTTGGAGGCTTGGTGTGACCAAAAGATGAGAAATTTTACAAGTTTCTTATTTTTTCCATGTGTAGTAGGCCTTGAACTATAACCTCATGAAAGGATTTTACAAAATGAGTGGATCTACTATGGTTTTGGAGGTTTTTTTCAAAACCCTGAAAGGACACTTTTATGTCATGTTAGGTTACCACCCTAGTGTTAAGGGATCTTTCCAATCCTAGGAAGACATCAAAGCTACGATAATGGGGCGTTATGTACCACCTGCCTATAGGACCTTGAAGATGAATGAATTATTTTCACTTCGGCATCTGACTTCATCTGTCGAAGAATATTATGCAAAGTTTTTCACTCTTCGGAGATATGCTCCTAGGATG
Organism: Adiantum capillus-veneris; assembly: GCF_014529385.1. Lineage (NCBI taxonomy): Eukaryota > Viridiplantae > Streptophyta > Polypodiopsida > Polypodiales > Pteridaceae > Adiantum > Adiantum capillus-veneris. Next base: position 11,111 of record NW_028221841.1, read on the forward strand.
ACCTTGGAACAACAGGTGGCGAGGTTCTGCCAAGGGCTAATTGATCCTTTGAATACGCGGTTGGAAGCTCTCAGGCCAACGACACTACAGGATGCCTTGTTGAGGGCCAAACCTCTAGCTCTTGAAGTACAAAAGGTTAATCAGAACAGGAGGAATCATTGGGCAAAGAATAACAGACCAGCCAACCAAGCATATGACTAGCACCCTATTGTGGCTACCACCACAACCATGGAGTTCCCTGATGTTCAATGCTATGGTTGCGACAAGTATGGACATTACAGATCCAAGTGCCCCAGGAACATTCAAGCAACCAACGCAAATGCCATACCCTTGAATACCCATGGGTGTGGCCAAGCTAATGGAAGAGGAGGACGAGGAAGGATGAACAGAGGGCAAGGACATGGAGCTACCGCCAGAGTGAATGCCGCAGTGGTACAACCAACTGTGGGTGACAAAGTAGTGGAGAGAGAAATCCTACATGCTGCAATTGACAATCCCAATGGTTGCAAGAAATACGCAGTCATTCATACATCAGGATCTCTCAGAGGTGAACAAGTTAACTTCCTTATAGATTGTGGTAGTAATCTTTCATTTCTTTCACCAAGATGCATGAGGAAGCTAAAGCTAGATAAGTATCCAACAAGAAAGCTAGTTGTAGAGTTAGCAAACGGCTAGGAAGTAGTATCTCAACATTCTGCAGGAAAAATAGACTTTGATTTAGGGGGACACCCAACTTCTGTCCAATTTTGAACCCTACCCTTAGGATTCTTTGATGGGATACTAGGGATGGACTGGCTAAAGCAAAATAGGGCCCACATACATTGTGCACAAAGAAACTTTACCTTTACAGATAACTTGGGTAATGAAGCCTTAATCCAAGGGGAAAATGGGAGACCTAGGGCTACTCTAGTTAAAGCCAGCAGATTTTTTGAAGGGACTAAGAAAGGGACAACAAATTTATGCGGTAAAGCTCAGCAAGGTGGACCAATCAGATACCTCACTTTGACCAAACTGGTTGAGGGAATATGATGATGTGTTCCCAAAAGACCTTACGAATCCTCCACCACATAGAGAGGGAGATCATGAGATCGAGACTATCCCTGGATGTGAACTTATCTCAAAAAGACCTTATAAAATGTCACTTCGAGAAGCCATCAAACTCAAGGAACAACTTAGGCAACTCATTGAACAAGGATTCATTCGACCCAGTACTTCTCCTTGGGGTGCACCAGTTCTTTTTCAGAAGAAGAAGGATGGAGCCTTAAGGTTATGCATAGATTACCGTGGACTGAACCAGGTAACTGTCAAGAACAAGTATCCAATTCCAAGGATTGACGAACTCTTGGACAGGCTCCACGGTGCCAAAATGTTTACAAAGATAGATCTAAGGTCAGTATATTACCAAATCAGGATCAAGGAATCAAATATTCCAAAGACAGATTTCAATACTAGGTATGGGCACTACGAATTCACAGTAATGTCTTTTGGTCTAACAAACGCTCCTGCAAGCTTCAATCGACTTATGCAGGATATTTTCAGACCTTACGTGGATGCTTTTGTCTTGGTTTTCTTTGATGATGTTCTGATCTATTCTAAGAACAAGGCAGATCACGAAGAACATGTTCGCAAAGTATTTGATCTTCTTCGGAACACCAACTTTACTCTAAAGAGAGCAAGTGCACTTTTTGCTCACCACAGGTCAATTATCTTGGATTTGTCATATCGGCTGAAGGGATTTCAGTGGACCCAGACAAAGTCAAGGATATCGTTGATTGGCCTCAACCATCCACCGTCAGCGAAGCAAGAGGATTTCTTGGAATAACGGGATGGTAGAAGATTTTTGTCAAGGATTATGCACGTATTGCTACACCTTTGATGGAACTCCTAAAGAAAGGAACGAGGATCGAATGGAAGATCGAGCACGAGTCTAGCTTTGCTAAGCTAAAAGAATTCTTGATCTCAGCTCCTATTTTAAAGCTTCCAGACTTCAGTAAGGAATTTGAAGTAGCGACCGATGCTAGCAAATTTGCGCTAGGCGGAGTTCTTACTCAAGAAGGAAGACCATTGGCGTATACTTCGTGAAAGCTGAGGAATCACGAGAAGAATTATCCTACTCATGATTTGGAACTTTTAGCAGTTATGCATGTGCTAAAGTTATGGAGACATTATCTTCTCGGGCGCAAGTTTCAGCTGGTTACAGACCACAAGAGCTTAAAATGGATTTTTACTCAACCTATTCTCAACATGCGACAACGGCGATGGATAGAGCTATTACAGGAATATGACCTTGACATAAAGTATAGACCAGGGAAGGAAAATGCAGTTGTTGATGGTCTTAGCCGAAAATCCTTTCTCGAAGCTATCTCTATTCCAAATAACCCTATCTGGGATAGAATCAAAGAAGCATCCTTGGTAGATCCAGAGTACCAACGTATAGTATCATTAGTTCACCAGAATAAGATGCCTGAAGCTAAAGATTACTCTCTTATGGGAGGATGTCTTTACTACAGACATAGACTCTGTGTACCCAGAGACCGAGCTCTAAAGAAGGCTATTCTATATGAAGCACATGATAGCCCTACATCTGGACATCCAGGCTATGCTAAAACTCTTCATGCTTTCAGAAGGAGTTATTTTTGGTTTGGAATGAAAGGAGACATACTTCGCTATGTGAGACAATGTCTTTCTTGTCAGCGGGTAAAGGCCGAAAGAATCAAGTTACCAGGGCAACTTCAACATCTTGACATACCCCAGATGAAATGGGAATGCATCAGTATGGATTTTGTTACAGGATTACCTTCTATAGGAGGTTATGATTCTGTTTTCATGGTTGTTGATATGATCACAAACGTGGCTCATCTAATACCCATAAAGACAACCTTTACTGCTTCAGATATTAATCGAGTATTCATCAAGGAGATTTTTTGGCTACATGGTCTACCCAAGCGTATCAACAGTGATAGAGATGCCACGTTTACATCAAAATTTTGGACTTCTCTTTTCCAATCTATTGGGTCACAATTAGCCTTCAGCACGGCGTATCATCCGCAGACAGATGGGCAAACTGAAAGGGTTAATCAAGTCATCGAGGACATTCTTAGAGCCTATTGTTCGCAAGAGCCAGAGAAGTGGTTACAATATCTACCTTTGGTGGAGTATGCTTATAATTCTTCCGAACACAGAAGCATTGGAATGTCACCTTTCAAAGCTCTTTATGGACGGAAATGTTTAGCACCACTGAAATTCTCAGATCCAACCATCAGGGTAGAAGCCTCTAGGAAGATGTTAGAAGATATGGAAGCACAGACTAGAGCTATCCGCCAGGACATTCAGGCAACTCAGGATAGACAGAAGCACTATGCAGATAAGAGCCGTTCGGAAAGAACTTTCAAAGAAGGGGATAAGGTTTTTCTGAGAGTCCGACCAAAGAAAAGTAACTTATCACTAGGCAGATATAAGAAGCTAAGCCTAATGTATTGTGGACCATTTGAGATTGTTAAATTTGTAAGTGACGAAGCCTACAAGCTAAAGTTACCTGCAAACTTGAAGGTTCATGATGTATTCCACGTCAGCTTACTCAAACCCTATATTCCTAACCCTGATCAATTCTTGGAGTCAGATTATCTATTCATGCCAGCACAAGGAGTTCTCGAGCTCCAACCTGACTACGTACTGGAAACAAGGGAAAGGAAGTTACGCAACAGAACAATCACGGAGCATCTAGTAAAGTGGAAGGATTACCCTGAAGAAGATGCAACTTGGGAGGACGAACCCACGCTCATAAAGGATTACCCAAACACATTCTTGAGATGAGGACATCTCAAATTTTTCACGTTGGGGAGGTTGTAAGGTCTCTGACCCTGATCAAAAAGCACCATTGTACCTTGAAATGAATATAATGAAAAAAGTTACTATTTTTAGCAGTTTTCCAAATTTTGTCAGTGCCATGATTTTTAGAATATTTTAAAGCTTCGAAATGTGAATTAAAATAATTTTTGTAAAAAATTTCCAAAAATAGTAAGTTTTTGGTCACTCGACCCGTCCAGTTTTCACCGTCTCAAAAAACTGCACCCGTACCCCAAATTTGAAAAAATGCATTTTCGGACCCCGAGGGCTGCTAAATATGGCAGGTACTCGGGCCAGTACACCTTAGTTAGAGCTTGCTATAGCAATTTTCGGCATCAAATTCCGACTCGTATGACCCGTTTTAGCCTAAAATCAATTTTTCCCAAAACTGTCCGGGGAGGCACCGGGGCTCGAGGCTGTGTGGGAGCAAGTTCCAGGCCACTCCACGTCAGCTTTAGTAGCTAGGGGGCACCTTTTATCCTTGTGGGAGTCTTGGGAGAGTTTCCAAGCTTGCAACTAAGTGTAAGAGCCAGTTAACCAAGCCAACTGGACACTTGGTAGGTAGGCAACTGGACTTGCCATGCTTAACTGGAGTAGCTCCCATATGCAAATAGCAAGCAGGTTCGATTTTCAGCTTGACGAGGCCTATTTAAAGGTGTGCTCACACACACACCCAATACACACACACACACACCTACACACACCTTGAAGAGGTGCTGCCAGTACACACACAGTTTTTGAAGGAGAAACAAGGAGGGAGGTGCTGCCGAAATTCTCATCTTGAGGATTCATTGGATCAGAAAAATCAGAGGATTCTCAGCCCCTAATCACGGTAATTATGGTTTAATTACGGCTCTTCTTAATTCTGATCATTACTCTCCCATATTCTTCGTCTACTATGCCTACTTTCAGCTATAATTCCCAATAGCTTCTCTCGAAGTTTACATAGCTATACTCCATTATATAATCATCATTCAATTAGCTAATTTATGCAGCCATTCATCATCCTTAATCAAGGATTAATACATGATTAGGAAAGATTCTCTCTCTTGGCAGCATAGCTAATAAATTGTCAGCCAGTAATAGTGTAGATTTGATGGAATTCATTCTTTTACCATTCAATAGTATTGTAATTAAATTAAACTGAATCTTCTCCCACATTAAAATGTGATTAAGGCTGAAAATTAATCCTTCATTAGGCCATTAAGAAGAGAATTTTCTATCACACATGCCTGCAGTAATTCTGCATCTTCAAATTGCACTAGGAAGGTGATTGAGCTTGCTTACTTCATCTCTCTTGTAAATCAATTAGTAAAATTCTGAAATTCTTAATCATCTAAGCCAAGTGATTAACTTTAGAGCCAGTTTCCATAGGGAAAGTAAAGAATTACCCATAAAATTGCTAGGTCTCGAAGGAAAAATCTAATCTCTTGCATAAGGGGGATTCTTTAATGATTCTAATTTGCCAATTGGTTTCTTATGATGCTCTTGGACTTTAGCTTTTTTTCTTCAAGTTTATCATTTAAAGTAGTGAGTAAAATGGCCCCGGTTAAGAGAACTCGCTTCGGTGGTGCCCACGATCGCGAGGCGGGAACGAGCAATGTGAATGGAAAGGGAAAAGCTCCCATGGACGAACAAACACCGGCCATCTCACGGGCCATTGACGAAGAAATGGAAGAGGTAGGTTACAATTTCATTCAAGTTGTTTAATTTAACATTGCACACGTTTAGCTAGGAATGAATATATCCCCAAACATGTTGGAGAAATCCAACGGAAACCTCGGCATTGAATTGATTTGTACATTAAAGTCTAAAGTAGAAAAGAATTGATTGATGGGTACGCTGTTTGCAATAGAAAAGAATGTCTGCTAGGAAAAATTTAGCTCGACATGTTCATTCTATTTCCAATGTTGAAACAGTCATGACCCCCCTATTGATCATAGGGGGCAGAGTTCCTCGTCAAGGGCTCTTGAATCCACGACTTGCTTTTTATGCGGTGGATACCCACGACTTGCTTTCTATGCGGTGGGAACCCACGTCTTGCTTTCTATACGGAGGGAGTGTCCATGTCATGCTTTCTATGCGGTGGACATACCTAGTTGTATGGGCAGCTAGACGACAACGGGAGGAGTAAACTCTCGCTGAAGGGGGGATGTTGTACCTCCAGAACATTGGAATTTTAATGAATAAGTTTGAGTAGAATTTTTACTAGAATACAGTCTTGGTGCCGTTTGCAATATTGATTGAAGGGTTGTCTTAACGAACAATGTGATTTAGAATCTAATCAAGGAATCTTTATGTTGAACAACCATTGTGGTAGTAATTAGGACACACAAGGAAGTGTGAGTGTGGGGGTGGAAAGTGGGGGCTTGGCTCAGGTTGCCAATGCCTATGAGAAGGGTGGTCCCGATTGGTCGGGAACTCTTTGTCCCCATAGTGTTAAAATCGATACTAGTAATACTCATTGCCCCTAGAGGAGCGAAATCTCAAGTGTATGTGCCTCTGAAACATGGGAAAAAAGACACTCGAGGTTTCTCTCCTCTTGGAAGGTGGGTCTTAGGATCGCTAGATAGTTTAATTACGTTTTCCCTGTGAGGTGGAGCTAGATCTCTTTGCTAGTAGGCTCGAACTCGATTCACTTTGTGATGAGAGATCGTCCGCTAGTTGAACCCTGAACCACTTTGTTTGCTTCCGTTATAGATGTAGTGGCCACCAGGTTCACCATCAGATCCATCGTTTGATACGGCGGGGTGGGGACCTCACACCCTAGGTGTCCTAGACCTCCTCCTTAAGTTTCGTTGCATTTCGAGTCCGTTCGAGTGCCGAAATGGCGTGATGACCTAGAGTTGTGAAAAAGGACGTAGGCAAATTTCCCTGATCATTGAGTGTTGGTTTGCTTGTAGAGTTAGTGTGTTTGGTTGTTAAGGTTCACTTCGTGGGATTGACGATCTCATAGAGTCTCTGTGCCCCATCTGAGTCACTTTCCCTGAGTATTGACATTATGTTAGTACCAGAAAGCTATGCTGCAGACGCCTATCGTGGCGATCCTCAAACATTGGCACCGTTATCGGGGGTACGATCCTTAGATGGTGAGTGACCTAGTGCATTTTTAGAGCATTCTTATTTTGAATATTTGCCTTCCATTCCATTTACACTTTAGTAGTGAAGCAGCTAGACACAGGGTTTAGTGCTTGATAGAGTCTAGAAGTCGAGGACTTGCTAGATCTATTCTTGAGAAGTAAAGAGGGTTGTGAGTGAGATAGCCAAAAGCATTTCATTCTTCGATTTTCTTTATGCTTTCATAGTGTTGTATCGTTTTTCGTTACGACTTTATTTTGTACCGTTTTGTTTGTTTTTGTTTCATGTTTCATTTCAGTTTTTAGGAGTAGGATAAGTAGAAACTACCACCATCAAAATTGGGCTAAAAGATTGAGGAAAAAAAGGGTGAAAACCATATTTTGGCCAAAATGACCATAACTCTGAAATTGTGAAAATTTGATGGTAGAGACCTCAAAAGTGATCCAAATTTGAAAATTTGTGGATGAAAGGCATCAGCAGACTCTCTAGAAGCAATCTAGAAAGTTTGGCAAGAATTTGTGTAGAAACATGGATCGCGATCCATGTACCCAAAAAACCATTTTTGGTGAAAAGTGACCAGTTACAGTGAGCATTAGCGGGAAACTGCTCCGATCATGTTTTCTTGAAAGAAAAAATCAAAAATCACATCGGAATTGGCTGTTAGGGCAAAAACAACAAAACAGGTATTTCAGACACAAAATTGAGCAAATCTTGAGATTTTGGGATCCAAATTCAAAAAGGGGTGAGATTTGGCTTCTACAAGGCATAAAGAACCAACAGAACAAACTTCGTGAAAAAATGTTGTCAAACATGGATCGCGATCCATGTACTTTTTTGACATTTGGGGTTGATATTTGACAAGTACATCCCTGATATCATTTGGAACAACTTTGCTAAAAGGGACTATAGCAAAAAATTAAAAAAAATTGATCAAAATAGCCAAAAACAGAAATTAGTCAAAAACCGCAGGGCAGACACAAAAACTCACTTTTGATTAGAAAAATTTGTCAAATTCAAAAAGATTTGGGAAAGAGTATCACCATAACATGGAATACAAGCTGACCAAGTTTCATGTCAAAATGTGGTCAAACATGGATCACGATCCATGTATCTCATGAAAAAAATTTGAAAATTTTTTGGCTGAGATTTGAGCACTAGATAGCTGAGATATAGACAAACACTTTTCCCAAAAGAACCAAATGCAAAAAAATTGTGAAAAGTAATCAAAAGAGCCAAAAACAGTTCATTGTCAAAACTGCCATAGCAGACTGTAGAAGTCAGTTTTAGTTAGGCAAAATTGATCCAAATGCAAAAATTCTTGGTGAGCAAGCTACAAACAACATAAGCTATCAGCACACCAAAAATTCAGATCCAAAAGTGGTGGAACATGGGATCGCGATCCATGTACCTCTGAGAAATTTTTGGAAAAAAACTTTTCAAGCCTGTGGCAGAGACCATTGTGAACAAAAGTCCCCAAAGAATTTTTGTCAAAAAAGTTCAAAAACTAGGTGAAAAGTGCCAAAAGCAGTTCAAGGTGAAAACCCTAAAACGGGCCTGGGGATTGACTTTTTCCTGACCTAAACAAGTGAAATCATACAAAAACCACATAGCTAGCATCAGAAGACCAAGGGGAAGCTGTGTGCCAAGTTTCAGTGCAATCTAGCACATAGGTACATGGATTGCGATCCATGTTCCTTTGTCACAGTCTGATACCAAACTATCATAGTTAGAGCCCATCACAAGGAATCTACTGGTCTTTTTAGAAATGAATTTGGACACCAAAAACCTAGAACTACCAAGTACTCTGTGTAAGAGCCAGAACTGACCTAACTTTCAATCCAGAGGTCCATTTTCAAAAACATTGATACCATAGGACCTCTTAAGCATGGCCTGGTGAATCTGATGATACAAAGAGAAGTCAATTTGGGCTCCAAACATGGATCGCGATCCATGTACCCATAGTGACAACTTGACCTGAAACTTTCCAGATCAATAGTGCTTACACAAGAAAACATATCCTCATGTCCAGTTTTGGGAAAAAATGAGCAAATTTGGGTCAAAAGGGAGCAAAACAGGCGACACATAGAAAACCGCAGTGCAGACCTAGTATTGGGTATTTGACCTGTCAAAACAAGTCCAAATCCAAAAATATTTGAGATTTAGCTTGTGGACATAGTCAGGAACAAAACCCTAAGAGGACAAGTCCAATTGTGGTTGAACATGGATCGCGATCCATGTACCTCAACCTCAGAATTTGATGAAAATTGATATATAGCTTGCATATGACCTTGTCTACACACAGACAAAATTTGAAAAAACTTGAAAAAAAAATGACAGGGAACATGGATCGTGATCCATGTACCTCTCAACGTAGTGGGAGTATCAGAGTTGATGATCTTATAGACATACTTGAGTACATTCCAAATCTCAAGTTTGAACTAAAAATACCTTCGACAGGCCAAGATACAAGCCAAAGTTCCTATGTTCTGGTCCTGAGATTGTTTTGAGTGCTGTTTCAAGTGCAGTTCACTAAAAGTGCTCTAATGTTTGATAAACAACTCCAAATTGAGTCAGGTATAGCTAGGAAGAAAGCTTGCGGGCAATAGAGATGAATTTTACTAGATTTCCTAGATCCAAACTTTTAGGGTACACAGAACCAATTTCTAGAGACCAAAAAAATCATAAATTCATAACTTCTGAGAGACCTTACCAGGAGCAAAAAGGGATAAGTTTCACTAAGCCAAAGTGGCCTTGTCAAGGACAATCTTGAGAGATTTGAGTGATCCTTAACCATGACAAATCATCCATCACCAGGGTTCTCTACTCCACTCGAAGACATGAAAAACGCAAGAAACACTACAATGCCTTGAACAGAGGGATTGGGAGAATACCCAGAGGAGAGACATCCTCTAATCAACAAACCAAATGTGAGATTCATCAAAGCCAATGAATCCAAGACAATGCTTACAGATTACACTCATGAGGGCTTATATAGATTCACAAACGGGGATCCATACATCTTCTACAGGTGTGTAGAGCCCAATACCAGGGAGTTGACCACCCATAATAACCTCTATGCATTCACGTTGTTATGCGCATTTTGAGAACCCTGTTTTTTGTAAATTTGTACATGCGTACATGACTCCCTATGTCAAAATTGTGTGTGGGCTTTATTTTTGTGGGTTTTTTAGCTTGCTTTAGCAAGCACATGTACATGCACTACAAGTCGCTAGTCTAGTGACAGCTGTCGGGCTACTGTAAGTGCCCGTGAGTGAGTTTTTGAAGTGAGACTTGTATATAACTTAAACTCATGCACAAAATTAAAAAAAGTTCAGTAAAATATCATAAATTTGCAGGTTTTGGGTCGTTGTTGCTCCTTGGTGCTTTTGGATGCAGTTTTTTGCCCCGACTAGCCTTCTCTACGTGTAGTCGCGTTGGGACTAGCCTTCTCTACGTGTAGTCGCGTTGGGACAGCCTTCTGTTCGCGTCAATTTTTCTCATGGAGGCATATGGAATCAATTTTGTTCATCTTCAGCTTTCTCGCTAGTCATTTTTCAATATTATTTTCAAGCTTTAAAGTGCCCCAATTGGAGTTGTGCTCTTTAGATTACGACTAGTTCTCTGCAGGGTTATGGCTATGGCAGCCTAGTGGCAAGTTGTGTGTAGACAGATTCGGAGGGCATGTATCTATGAATTGTGGAATTGATGTTGAAGTTGTGGGTTTGTGATGTTTTATTGTGAAAGGAGAGGCTCTTTGTCTTCATATGCATTGGTCGGAGTGTGCTGTAAATCCGTGCTTTGACAAGGTTTTGCTCCTATGTGACATAGTCTCTTGGGTGGGCGACGGCCAGTAAATTCCCAAGGGGACTACTCTTGTTGGAATTGTGGTGTTTCAAAGGGATTTTCCAAAGATTTTGGTGTTCTTGTAGTTCTCTTTCAACACTCTTGGGTGACATTTCTATAGAGGTGTTTCAGCTTGCTTGTTTCCCAACAACGTATACAGATGCCAATGGAGTGCAAGTTTTAATGGTAGATAAGCATGGACGTGAGTACAAACTTGTCAATCTAATTGACTTGTAATGATACACATACAAGTGTACTCCGGTCTCTACTTACTTCCATCCAAAAACAATGCTAGAGTACACATCAGAGAGGATTCCACCGGGATTTTCTCCAAGACGAGAGGAGAGAGCAAGAGATGTATTTCCAAGAGACCATGAATTGCTTAGATTAGTGACTAAACCTCAACAATTAAGACCATATCAAGTGGCTCAATGTGTCAAAACAAAGTACGATGGGACAGGGGACCCATATGCTCATGTCTCACTCTTCAAACAAGTTTTGTGAGCTGAACAGTTTGCAGATTTTCATACTCAGTATGAGGGATTTGGGTTAACATTGGAAGCAACAGCCTTGACTTGGTTCCAACCACTAAACAGAGATGATTTTACCACCATAGCACAAATCTTACAAGAGTTTGTAGAAGAATTCTCAAAAAGGGGAATCAAACATAACAGAGTGTCCCAAATCTACGCTTTCAAACAAAAAAAGACCGAGAGAGTGAAGGAAGCTCTGCTTCACTTCAAACAACACGTTGAGAGATGTCCTGTGTGAGAGCTACCACAAGATGAGAGGTTATCAGTTCTCTTCATAGAGGGCTGGAAAAATGAAACTCTCAAAAAAGACCTACATTTGAAAGGATGCACAACATTTGAGCAAGTCGCTAGAGAAACTCTATATCTAGGTGACAATTGCAAGGCCTACGGAGAGGTGACTGAAGATACAGATAACACGACTAGTAGTGCCTCTTCTCTAAAGAGCGAACCCACCACAAAGCAAGATGCTCAAACTCCTTTGGAACCAATCATTGATTAAGTGGTCGATGGAGTGATTAAAAGAACCAAGGCTACAAACAAAACCTAGATGTACGACAACCTCAATTGAGGATATGTAATTCTTGCAGAGGGGATCACCCCACTCCATGGTGTAACACTCAGCCAAATCCACAACATGTGCTAGGGTAACAACCACATCTTTTGAATGATGGGAGAGAAGTAGTCAACTACGCTCAACCAACGTATGTGCCACAACCCGTAAAAAACCAGTACTCCATGGATGAGAATACTCTCATTTCCATGGCCAATCATCAAGAGTATGGTTCGAAGAACATTCTCACCACAGGCAAGGACAACCACTGGCTGTATCACTAGCTGTAAAACAAGAAGGTCTGTGCTATGAGTGTGGAGGTGATCATTGGGCACGAAGTTGTCCAAACAAGGGTCCACAAATATAATTATTTGTATTCTGTGAACGTTGTGGTATAGACCATCTATGCCAACACTGTGCTAAAAATACAGACTACAAAGAGAAAGCAACAATGAATGTTGTAGGCGTGATGCCTTCTTCAAGCAGATCCAAGGTAGAACCGGCCATTCCTTTAAACGTGATGACTTGAGCTCAAGCTCAAGAAGCTGCCAAAAACAAACCAGCTGAAAAGGCCACATTGCCTGTGAAAACAGAATTTGAGAACAAATTTGTGAGAACCTTCGGAAGAAGATCATGGAAAGGCAGACGGGACAAAATGAAATTGAAGAGGCTGCAGGACAAAGCTGCTTTGGAAACTTAAATTAAATCAAACAAAAGAGCAGCTTAGACAAGAGCAAAAAAGGAACAAAAACACAAAGGGACCTAAAGAGTCAAAGACTAACTCGGGAGGTTCAGTCTTGGTCGACAAAGTGAATGAAGCTTTGGATGTGATCTTGAAAGCTTATGAAGCTAGGCTAAAACCCAACCAAACCCAAGAGGATAGGTGGCTAATGTACCCTCATCCAGGGTATGAAAAAGAGAGGTTGCAAATGTGCAAGGAGCTCATCCAGAAGGCCCAAGCTCTTATGGAACCACATGTTCTAGATGCTCTCAGAGCTACTAAAAATTAGACCGCATCGATGTCCGGGGGAAGACTTAAACTCCACAACTGATTTGGAAAGCAAAGCGCATATTTGGATGTACGGAGATCCTGAGAGTGGAAGTCTTAGAAAGCAGGACTACATCCTAGAGCGTTCAGTAGAAGATGAGGCGTATGTACCAGAGAGATTTCCAGAGGAGTTATTTGAACCCTTTGGATGGCATCAAATACAGGCGACCCTTGATGTGTGTGTGAATGAGGTGACCCCAACTAAATTTTGCAATGAAGATGGGTATGATATAACTCCCATATTTACAATCAAGGTATTGAATGAAGCTAACAAAGTTTGTGAGTGTGAAAGAAAAAAAGGTAAAACAGATAGCTACGTCATGGAGAAATGATGCCAAAGTGCACATGAAGGAAGCATAGCAACAACGAGAATGTCATCATTGACATACCTGAAGAATCAACAAAAGTTGTTTCAAAGAAGTCAACTCTAAAAAAAGTGCAAATGAAAGCGGATGAAGGAGCAAAGTTTCCAATTTCAACGTCAAATCTTCAACAAACGCAAGATCAAAAGAAGAATAGGGATAAGCACGAAGATCGACTGTCTCCTACGATGATCAAATTCAGCATATACGGAGAAACAGGACTTAAAATCACATGTTCATTTGTGATATATCCTGAAGAAACAAATAATCTAATGATTTATGGAACTTGGATAATGATGGGAAAGCCACCAATCAAAGAGCTAGAGAAGATAGTGTACACAAGTTCTAAAATGCCGATTCCTAGCTTTGGCATGGCAGAGGCTGTACTCAAGTTGAGTACCGGAGAGTATAAGGATACTTTCTACATAATTGACTGCCATCACATCAAGGAGAGTCTAGTCTTGACAGAAAGCTGGAGGAAAATCTTCTTTCGACAACAATCAAAAGCTTCAACAACGACAACGGTAAGACTCCGTGAAGCATATCAACCTCGCAAGATGACTTTACCTTCAACGAGCTTCCATCAAACTTCTAACGGAGAAGAAATCGCTAACCATCACAAAAAAAGGTAAAGAAAAGGTAAACACTGAAGCATATCAACCTCGCAAGATGACTTTACCTTCAACGAGCTTCCATCAAACTTCTAACGAAGCCTCTACACCGAGAGCCAAACCATTAACAATGCAAAGGAAACCAAAACAAAAATTCTATCAACCAAAGTTTCCATCACAAAAAAGAATACAAAAGAAACCGAAGAATGTGAACCAAGTGCTAGTATCCAAAGAGAACATCCAAGTCAAAGACCCAGTTTGGATACATGAAACATGGGTTCAACCACAACAGCAAAAGGTGACAAGGTGGGTAGCATCAAATGAGTCAATCACTTCTCAGGGCTACTTCCAAGTAAACGCTAATGTTTGGGCCAAAAAGCCTAAAGTTACACTTTGGATCTACTCGTCTCAACCAAAGAGTTCTACAAGATGAGCTATAAATGCAAGAAAAACAACTCAATCAGGAGAAAGAACTACGATAAGAGGCAAAAGAAAAAATCAAAGCAGCAAGGAATGCGACAAGTTTGGGTACCAAAGTCAGACTTAAATCAAGCTACCCAACAGCAGGTGAAGCAGCGAATGATTCCAGTCAAGATACTCGAAGCACAAGGATTTTATGAAGGTAACACTAAAATATGGTTACCAAAAATTGTAGCTCAATCTGGAACAACCAATAAAAATCATGCAGCACAAGCTTCTACCCCAAAGCAAGACAAGAAAACCAACAGTCAACAAAAGCTAATTGAAACGAAGGCTTCTACAATTTCTAGATGGATACCTCGTCATCAAATCCAAAATCAAGGATTCTACAAAGGAAATAATCAAATTTGGATATCGAAGCCTAGTGTCCATCAAATTATAGAAGAAGATAAAATGCCACCAGTTCTCTAAGCTCAGACACATCAACATCCATCTTCCCTGCGGCCAAGACTGGCAATAAAGAGGAGAATGTGCAACAAGAACAAAAGTTGCCTCAACAATCACGCTCAAATCACGTATCGACAACATGAAAGATATGAATCACTCAAGGAAGGGGGAAGTGTCATCAACGACAAAGCACTTCCCAACCTAAAGTCCCAACCTTGAAGACAAAGCTGAAGACCACCCTATGACAAGACTGCACAAGGTCGTGTCAAGGGACGACACGAATTAGGAAGGGGGGAATGTTTGAGGATAAATTAAACGGGCGCCCAATTGGTCGGACACGTAGGCGGACACTACATTTGTAGTCTATTATTTTGTCCGAGCTAGTGTAGTGATACTCTGTGTAAATCTTGACTACAGAGTAGCGGATAAATCCCTTGAGTTGTAATGATGTCATGATAATTGTAAATGATGCATGGTTTTTAGGACCCCTTCTGAAGATGCAATAAAGGCACAGTCAGTTGTTGGGGAGATGGGATACTCTAGTCCAAGGGATCTCGAAAGAGAAGAAAAATCTACTTCACAAGCACCAAAGAGTAAAAAGTGCCATGGACAGAAGATACGTGGGAACGAGCTCTTATGCATGCCTACAACCTATATCTTACAGAATAGCCCATTCTAAGTGTGAATTTCTAGTGAAATTTACACGAGGATGTTCATGTGGACTCACAGCACAGCATACTCCGTTTTCACTTTTTTACCAACAGTAAATATTTTTTACCTACAGTAAATATTTTTCACCTACATGGTAAATACAAATCACTTTTTACCTACAGTAACTTTTTTTACCGATGGTAAATATTTTTTACTGCGCCATAAGTATTTGATAGGTAACAGTTCACTGTTACTAGAAGCAGTGATTGGGCATCAACAATGCAGTTACAAGAGGAGAAAAGGGGAAAATCTTATGGTAAAGGTGAGTCAACAGGGATAAAGACTTTTGAGTTGAAAAGAGACATGCTGATTTTTTCAAAGAACACATGTCAAAAGAAGCCATGGTTGAGGATTTTTTGAGAATTTGATATTCAGGAGGACCCAGCTGCCACCCCCCCCCCGCAGGTCCCCCCCTGACATGTGCAGAACCTCCAGTTTCAACAGCCACCTTACCTGCTCTTAAATGCTGGTCAAGGCCTTATCCCCATGTGTCACAATCAGAAAAATCAGCATTTACCCTCCCCTCTCACATCACTCTAGAGAATATCTTGATGGTGACATATCAGGTGACCTCAATCTGTTGACCACCCTAAGCAAAAAGTAACCCCAATTAGCGGATTTAAGCATGTTTATCCCTAATCCTAAACCCTCTCAGAAACCTATATAAGGAGGCCTTCTCTCACTCAAAACCAACACTTCACCCACTTCACCAAGCAACGAAGCTATGACGACATTGCTCACAATGAGGAGCTATGGATGGAGCTCTACTCTCTCTCCTCCAGTATGCTACATTACTAGCCCTAAAACCTAAATAAGGAGTCTTCTCTCATGCTCCATGTCCACCATCCTCGCCATCATTCTCTAAGGTATTGATGTGTTGCTAGTAGGATCATACCTACTTGCTGGGTTGATTGTTTTTGACAAGGGATTATGCCATCCTTGGCTTGCTTCTCTATATCCTTGTTATGTATGATCAGATGCCGTTGTATTGTTAAGCTGATGTCTTGTGTATATATATGCTACATAATTTCCCTAAGCTTCGTTTCTATGTGTTTTGCCATATGTTTTGATGCCATCATAATGCTAGAAGTCTCACTTGCCTATGTGCACTATGTGTGAGGTCCCTAAACCTCTTAATTTAGGGTGGTGCCCCCTTTGTTTTGTTCTTTGCTCGTTTGCATGAGGCGTGGTTTGTGGAGTGTGCACGAGTACAGAGGCCACCCAATTGCACTGCTCTTTTTCCCGCTATCATTTTGGTGCCCCCACGGAGGAGGGCTACACAGACCTTCAGTCCACAAGCAATGAAGATGTGCAATCTACAACATGGACGAATGGCGTGAGGAGTTTGCAAATTGGAGAACAGAAGAGGAGGAGGCTTTAGAGGCCTTAAAAGCTTTCATCAAGGTCTTGTTACCAGGTTGCAGTATCATTGAAATTCAAGAAGTAAGTTCTTCTACATGCCTTATTCGTGATCGTCGCCAATGAAGGAGAGTGAGAAGAAGAGCTTGATATACCTCTCCTCTCAACCTATGAGTGCTCCAGAAACCTCCAACGCACACGAGCTTGAAATATTCTACATCAACATACACGAAGGTACTGTGGCACACATTAAGGGAAGAGAAAGCATCACCAGACCTCTCTTTCCTGAGGAGCCAACTAAGAGGAGGAAGATCACCTCTACACCTAAGTGGCCCAAGGCCGCAGCGCGTGCTCAAGCGTAAGGTAACATTTGGCTTAATCTCATTAATAAGGGATTACATGACCACTACAGGCAAGAAAAAGGCTAGTGAGCAATCAACTTCAACCTCCAACTTGCAACCACGACTCTCACCCCTAAATCCTCCTGAAGCAAAGAGGCGAAGGCTTGCCTACAAGATTGCCGCCCGTATGCGAGTGCTCCCAGTGCACTTTGTGAATCTAGACACCACCAATCCCAAGCCAACCTCCTGTCGGCGTGAAGATCACTTTGGATATAGTCCAAAGTGCTTTGGAGACCGGGTGAAAAGCCTCCCTGCCCTACCTTTGCTGCTAATTTTCAAGAAGTTATCTCAATCTAAGGAAACTATCTTAGTTGATGATGTGCTGCACATTAATGGTGTCACTTTCATTATGGTAATAGCATCCAATTGTTGCTTGCTAAAAGGCTCAGCATTGTACAAAGTGTTGCCATCACGCCTTACGTCTTCACAGATGCATCAGGAAGAGTAGAACTGATCCGAGGTGCTGACCTTCTGTGGTTGATCAGGCTCATTGGTCCCAAGGTGGTGCAACTAAGCTAGGCTCTTGTGTGTAAGTATGGATGCCAATAATGAGAATGATGATCCCCGCATGTTTCCTTTCCATTTTGTGCATCATATCCGTGTGAATTTGTATTGATAGAAAAATCTTTTATCAGCAAAGAATAGCCCTGTTGTTTGGAGCCGAGAGACTTGGGGAAATCTTGCGCTCTCCTCATCCTGTCATTCTACCCTTACTAGACTATTACCATTCCTTTGATGTGTCTATCTTCATCCTATTTTGAGCTAAGTTGTGCTAAAGCTCCAAATTGTAATTACCATACTCTATTTTAAAATAAGTTGGAGCTGTTTGTGTAATTGTTTACTCTCTCACTTATGGCCTTCCCTAATTTTTATGGTAAGCCTGGGGAGGTTGCTCCAGACTTTTTGGATAATTTGTAAATGGCCTTTCTGGTATCGGGAAGGGATGACGAAGCTACTAAGTTAAGGGCCTTTCCTTTGATCTTGAGGGAAGGTCAAAATTCAAAGGAATTGGACCTGAAGAAAGTAGCTTCGTCATCCTTTCCCGAATCAGAAGCCATTTACAGAAGATTATCCAAAAAGTCTGGAGCAACCTCCACAGGCTTACCATAAAATTAGGAGGCCAATAAGTGATGAGAGTAAACAATTACACAAACAGCTCCAACTTATTTTAAAATAGGAGTATGGTATTACAATTTGGAGCTTTAGCACAACTTAGCTCAAAATAGGTTGAAGATAGACACATCAAAGGAATGGTATAGTTAGTAAGGGTAGATGAATGACAGGATGAGGAGAGCGCAAGATTCCCCAAGTTCTGGTCCAAACAACAGGGCTATTCCTTTGCTGATAAAAGATTTTTCTATCAAAACAAAATATTCACACGGATATGATGCACAAAATGGAAAGGAAACATGCGGGGATCATCATTCTCATTATTGGCATCCATACTTACACACAAGAGCCTAGCTTAGTTGCACCACCTTGGGACCAATGAGCCTGATCAACCACAGAAGGTCAGGCACCTCGGATCACTTCGACTCTTCCTGATGCATCTGTGAAGACGTAAGGCGTGATGGCAACACTTTGTACAATGCTGAGCTTTTAGCAAGAACATTGGATTGCTATTACCATAATGAAAGTGACACCATTAATGTGCAGCACTCATCAACTAAGATAGTTTCCTTAGATTGAGATAACTTCTTGAAAATAAGCAGCAAAGGTAGGCAGGGAGGCTTTTCACCGGTCTCCAAAGATCTTTGGACATATCCAAAGTGATCTTCACGCCGACAGGAGGTTGGCTTGGGATTGGTGGTGTCTAGATTCACAAAGTGCACTGGGAGCACTAGCTTCGGGGGCGGCCATCTTGTAGGCAAGCCTTCGCCTCTTTGCTTCAGGAGGGATTTAGGGTGAGAGTCGTGGTTGCAAGTTGGAGGTTGAAGTTGATTGCTCACTAGCCTTTTTCTTGCCTGTAGTGGTCATGTAATCCCTTATTAATGAGATTAAGCCAAATGTTACCTTACGCTTGAGCACGCGCTGCGGCCTGGGCCACTTAGGTGTAGAGGTGATCTTCCTCCTCTTAGTTGGCTCCTCAGGAAAGAGAGGTCTGGTGATGTTTCTCTTCCCTTAATGTGTGCCACAGTACCTTCGTGTATGTTGATGTAGAATATTTCAAGCTCGTGTGCGTTGGAGGTTTCTGGAGCACTCATAGGTTGAGAGGAGAGGTATATCAAGCTCTTCTTCTCACTCTCCTTCATTGGCGACGATCACGATAAGGCATGTAGAAGAACTTACTTCTTGAATTTCAATGATACTTGCAACCTGGTAACAAGACCTTGATGAAAGCTTTAAGGCCTCTAAAGCTCCTCCTCTTCTGTTCTCCAATTTGCAAACTCCTCACGCCATTCGTCCATGTTGTAGATTGACACATCTTCATTGCTTGTGGACTGAAGGTCTGTGTAGCCCTCCTCCGTGGGGGCACCAAAATGTTAGCGGGAAAAAAGAGCAGTGCAATTGGGTGGCCTCTGTACTCGTGCACACTCCACAAACCACGCCTCATGCAAACGAGCAAAGAACAAACAAAGGGGGCACCCACCCTAAATTAAGAGGTTTAGGGACCTCACACATAGTGCACATAGGCAAGTGTGAGACTTCTTGCATTATGATGGCATCAAAACATATGGCAAACACATAGAAACGAAAGCTTAGGGAAATTATGTAGCATATATATACACAAGCATCAGCTTAACAATTACAACGGCATCTGATCATACATAACAAGGATATAGAGAAGCAAGCCAAGGATGGCATAATCCCTTGTCAAAAACAATCAACCCAGCAAGTAGGTATGATCCTACTAGCAGCCACATCAATACCTTAGAGAATGATGGCGAGGATGGTTGGACATGGAGCATGAGAGAAGACTCCTTATTTAGGTTTTAGGGCTAGTAATGTAGCATACTGGAGGGAGAGAGAGTAGAGCTCCATCCATAGCTCCTCTTGTGAGCAATGTCGTCATAGCTTCGTTGCTTGGTGAAGTGGGTGTGAAGTGTTGTTTTGAGTGAGAGAAGGCCTCCTTATATAGGTTTCTGAGAGGGTTTAGGATTAGGGATTAAACATGCTTAAATCCGCTAATTGGGGTTTACTTTTTGCTTAGGGTGGTCAACAGATTGAGGTCACCTGATATGTCACCATCAAGATATTCTCTAGAGTGATGTGAGGGGGGAGGGTAAATGCTGATTTTTCTGATTGTGACACATGGGGATAAGGCTTGACCAGCATTTAAGAGCAGGTAAGGTGGCTGTTGAAACTGAGGTTCTGCAAATGTTCAGGGGGGGACCTGGGGGGGGGGGGTGGCAGCTGGGTCCTCTGAATATCAAATTCTCAAAAAATCCTCAACCATGGCTTCTTTTGACATGTGTTCTTTGAAAAAATCAGCATGTCTCTTTTCAACTCAAAAGTCTTTATCCCTGTTGACTCACCTTTACCATAAGATTTTCCCCTTTTCTTCCTTTGTAACTGCATTGTTGATGCCCAATCATGCTTCTAGTAACAGTGAACTGTTACTATCAATACTTATGGCGCAGTAAAAAATATTTACCATCGGTAAAAAAAGTTACTGAGGTAAAAAGTGATTTGTATTTACCATGTAGGTGAAAAATATTTACTGTAGGTAAAAAATATTTACTGTTGGTATAAAAAGTGAAAACGGAGTATGCTGTGCTGTGAGTCCACATGAACATCCTCGTGTAAATTTCACTAGAAATTCACAATTAGAATGGGCTATTCTGTAAGATATAGGTTGTAGGCATGCATAAGAGCTCGTTCCCACGTATCTTCTGTCCATGGACTTTTTTACTCTTTGGTGCTTGTGGAAGTAGATTTATTCTTCTCTTTCGAGATCCTTGGACTAGAGTATCCCATCTCCCCAACAACTGACTGTGCCTTTATTGCATCTTCAGAAGGGGTCCTAAAAACCATGCATCATTTACAATTATCATGACATCATTACAACTCAAGGGATTTATCCGCTACTCTGTAGTCAAGATTTACACAGAGTATCACTACACTAGCTCGGACAAAATAATAGACTACAAATGTAGTGTCCGCCTACGTGTCCGACCAATTGGGCGCCCGTTTAATTTATCCTCAAACATTCCCCCCTTCCTAATTCGTGTCGTCCCTTGACACGACCTTGTGCAGTCTTGTCATAGGGTGGTCTTCAGCTTTGTCTTCAAGGTTGGGACTTTAGGTTGGGAAGTGCTTTGTCGTTGATGACACTTCCCCCTTCCTTGAGTGATTCATATCTTTCATGTTGTCGATACGTGATTTGAGCGTGATTGTTGAGGCAACTTTTGTTCTTGTTGCACATTCTCCTCTTTATTGCCAGTCTTGGCCGCAGGGAAGATGGATGTTGATGTGTCTGAGCTTAGAGAACTGGTGGCATTTTATCTTCTTCTATAATTTGATGGACACTAGGCTTCGATATCCAAATTTGATTATTTCCTTTGTAGAATCCTTGATTTTGGATTTGATGACGAGGTATCCATCTAGAAATTGTAGAAGCCTTCGTTTCAATTAGCTTTTGTTGACTGTTGGTTTTCTTGTCTTGCTTTGGGGTAGAAGCTTGTGCTGCATGATTTTTATTGGTTGTTCCAGATTGAGCTACAATTTTTGGTAACCATATTTTAGTGTTACCTTCATAAAATCCTTGTGCTTCGAGTATCTTGACTGGAATCATTCGCTGCTTCACCTGCTGTTGGGTAGCTTGATTTAAGTCTGACTTTGGTACCCAAACTTGTCGCATTCCTTGCTGCTTTGATTTTTTCTTTTGCCTCTTATCGTAGTTCTTTCTCCTGATTGAGTTGTTTTTCTTGCATTTATAGCTCATCTTGTAGAACTCTTTGGTTGAGACGAGTAGATCCAAAGTGTAACTTTAGGCTTTTTGGCCCAAACATTAGCGTTTACTTGGAAGTAGCCCTGAGAAGTGATTGACTCATTTGATGCTACCCACCTTGTCACCTTTTGCTGTTGTGGTTGAACCCATGTTTCATGTATCCAAACTGGGTCTTTGACTTGGATGTTCTCTTTGGATACTAGCACTTGGTTCACATTCTTCGGTTTCTTTTGTATTCTTTTTTGTGATGGAAACTTTGGTTGATAGAATTTTTGTTTTGGTTTCCTTTGCATTGTTAATGGTTTGGCTCTCGGTGTAGAGGCTTCGTTAGAAGTTTGATGGAAGCTCGTTGAAGGTAAAGTCATCTTGCGAGGTTGATATGCTTCAGTGTTTACCTTTTCTTTACCTTTTTTTGTGATGGTTAGCGATTTCTTCTCCGTTAGAAGTTTGATGGAAGCTCGTTGAAGGTAAAGTCATCTTGCGAGGTTGATATGCTTCACGGAGTCTTACCGTTGTCGTTGTTGAAGCTTTTGATTGTTGTCGAAAGAAGATTTTCCTCCAGCTTTCTGTCAAGACTAGACTCTCCTTGATGTGATGGCAGTCAATTATGTAGAAAGTATCCTTATACTCTCCGGTACTCAACTTGAGTACAGCCTCTGCCATGCCAAAGCTAGGAATCGGCATTTTAGAACTTGTGTACACTATCTTCTCTAGCTCTTTGATTGGTGGCTTTCCCATCATTATCCAAGTTCCATAAATCATTAGATTATTTGTTTCTTCAGGATATATCACAAATGAACATGTGATTTTAAGTCCTGTTTCTCCGTATATGCTGAATTTGATCATCGTAGGAGACAGTCGATCTTCGTGCTTATCCCTATTCTTCTTTTGATCTTGCGTTTGTTGAAGATTTGACGTTGAAATTGGAAACTTTGCTCCTTCATCCGCTTTCATTTGCACTTTTTTTAGAGTTGACTTCTTTGAAACAACTTTTGTTGATTCTTCAGGTATGTCAATGATGACATTCTCGTTGTTGCTATGCTTCCTTCATGTGCACTTTGGCATCATTTCTCCATGACGTAGCTATCTGTTTTACCTTTTTTTCTTTCACACTCACAAACTTTGTTAGCTTCATTCAATACCTTGATTGTAAATATGGGAGTTATATCATACCCATCTTCATTGCAAAATTTAGTTGGGGTCACCTCATTCACACACACATCAAGGGTCGCCTGTATTTGATGCCATCCAAAGGGTTCAAATAACTCCTCTGGAAATCTCTCTGGTACATACGCCTCATCTTCTACTGAACGCTCTAGGATGTAGTCCTGCTTTCTAAGACTTCCACTCTCAGGATCTCCGTACATCCAAATATGCGCTTTGCTTTCCAAATCAGTTGTGGAGTTTAAGTCTTCCCCCGGACATCGATGCGGTCTAATTTTTAGTAGCTCTGAGAGCATCTAGAACATGTGGTTCCATAAGAGCTTGGGCCTTCTGGATGAGCTCCTTGCACATTTGCAACCTCTCTTTTTCATACCCTGGATGAGGGTACATTAGCCACCTATCCTCTTGGGTTTGGTTGGGTTTTAGCCTAGCTTCATAAGCTTTCAAGATCACATCCAAAGCTTCATTCACTTTGTCGACCAAGACTGAACCTCCCGAGTTAGTCTTTGACTCTTTAGGTCCCTTTGTGTTTTTGTTCCTTTTTTGCTCTTGTCTAAGCTGCTCTTTTGTTTGATTTAATTTAAGTTTCCAAAGCAGCTTTGTCCTGCAGCCTCTTCAATTTCATTTTGTCCCGTCTGCCTTTCCATGATCTTCTTCCGAAGGTTCTCACAAATTTGTTCTCAAATTCTGTTTTCACAGGCAATGTGGCCTTTTCAGCTGGTTTGTTTTTGGCAGCTTCTTGAGCTTGAGCTCAAGTCATCACGTTTAAAGGAATGGCCGGTTCTACCTTGGATCTGCTTGAAGAAGGCATCACGCCTACAACATTCATTGTTGCTTTCTCTTTGTAGTCTGTATTTTTAGCACAGTGTTGGCATAGATGGTCTATACCACAACGTTCACAGAATACAAATAATTATATTTGTGGACCCTTGTTTGGACAACTTCGTGCCCAATGATCACCTCCACACTCATAGCACAGACCTTCTTGTTTTACAGCTAGTGATACAGCCAGTGGTTGTCCTTGCCTGTGGTGAGAATGTTCTTCGAACCATACTCTTGATGATTGGCCATGGAAATGAGAGTATTCTCATCCATGGAGTACTGGTTTTTTACGGGTTGTGGCACATACGTTGGTTGAGCGTAGTTGACTACTTCTCTCCCATCATTCAAAAGATGTGGTTGTTACCCTAGCACATGTTGTGGATTTGGCTGAGTGTTACACCATGGAGTGGGGTGATCCCCTCTGCAAGAATTACATATCCTCAATTGAGGTTGTCGTACATCTAGGTTTTGTTTGTAGCCTTGGTTCTTTTAATCACTCCATCGACCACTTAATCAATGATTGGTTCCAAAGGAGTTTGAGCATCTTGCTTTGTGGTGGGTTCGCTCTTTAGAGAAGAGGCACTACTAGTCGTGTTATCTGTATCTTCAGTCACCTCTCCGTAGGCCTTGCAATTGTCACCTAGATATAGAGTTTCTCTAGCGACTTGCTCAAATGTTGTGCATCCTTTCAAATGTAGGTCTTTTTTGAGAGTTTCATTTTTCCAGCCCTCTATGAAGAGAACTGATAACCTCTCATCTTGTGGTAGCTCTCACACAGGACATCTCTCAACGTGTTGTTTGAAGTGAAGCAGAGCTTCCTTCACTCTCTCGGTCTTTTTTTGTTTGAAAGCGTAGATTTGGGACACTCTGTTATGTTTGATTCCCCTTTTTGAGAATTCTTCTACAAACTCTTGTAAGATTTGTGCTATGGTGGTAAAATCATCTCTGTTTAGTGGTTGGAACCAAGTCAAGGCTGTTGCTTCCAATGTTAACCCAAATCCCTCATACTGAGTATGAAAATCTGCAAACTGTTCAGCTCACAAAACTTGTTTGAAGAGTGAGACATGAGCATATGGGTCCCCTGTCCCATCGTACTTTGTTTTGACACATTGAGCCACTTGATATGGTCTTAATTGTTGAGGTTTAGTCACTAATCTAAGCAATTCATGGTCTCTTGGAAATACATCTCTTGCTCTCTCCTCTCGTCTTGGAGAAAATCCCGGTGGAATCCTCTCTGATGTGTACTCTAGCATTGTTTTTGGATGGAAGTAAGTAGAGACCGGAGTACACTTGTATGTGTATCATTACAAGTCAATTAGATTGACAAGTTTGTACTCACGTCCATGCTTATCTACCATTAAAACTTGCACTCCATTGGCATCTGTATACGTTGTTGGGAAACAAGCAAGCTGAAACACCTCTATAGAAATGTCACCCAAGAGTGTTGAAAGAGAACTACAAGAACACCAAAATCTTTGGAAAATCCCTTTGAAACACCACAATTCCAACAAGAGTAGTCCCCTTGGGAATTTACTGGCCGTCGCCCACCCAAGAGACTATGTCACATAGGAGCAAAACCTTGTCAAAGCACGGATTTACAGCACACTCCGACCAATGCATATGAAGACAAAGAGCCTCTCCTTTCACAATAAAACATCACAAACCCACAACTTCAACATCAATTCCACAATTCATAGATACATGCCCTCCGAATCTGTCTACACACAACTTGCCACTAGGCTGCCATAGCCATAACCCTGCAGAGAACTAGTCGTAATCTAAAGAGCACAACTCCAATTGGGGCACTTTAAAGCTTGAAAATAATATTGAAAAATGACTAGCGAGAAAGCTGAAGATGAACAAAATTGATTCCATATGCCTCCATGAGAAAAATTGACGCGAACAGAAGGCTGTCCCAACGCGACTACACGTAGAGAAGGCTAGTCCCAACGCGACTACACGTAGAGAAGGCTAGTCGGGGCAAAAAACTGCATCCAAAAGCACCAAGGAGCAACAACGACCCAAAACCTGCAAATTTATGATATTTTACTGAACTTTTTTTAATTTTGTGCATGAGTTTAAGTTATATACAAGTCTCACTTCAAAAACTCACTCACGGGCACTTACAGTAGCCCGACAGCTGTCACTAGACTAGCGACTTGTAGTGCATGTACATGTGCTTGCTAAAGCAAGCTAAAAAACCCACAAAAATAAAGCCCACACACAATTTTGACATAGGGAGTCATGTACGCATGTACAAATTTACAAAAAACAGGGTTCTCAAAATGCGCATAACAACGTGAATGCATAGAGGTTATTATGGGTGGTCAACTCCCTGGTATTGGGCTCTACACACCTGTAGAAGATGTATGGATCCCCGTTTGTGAATCTATATAAGCCCTCATGAGTGTAATCTGTAAGCATTGTCTTGGATTCATTGGCTTTGATGAATCTCACATTTGGTTTGTTGATTAGAGGATGTCTCTCCTCTGGGTATTCTCCCAATCCCTCTGTTCAAGGCATTGTAGTGTTTCTTGCGTTTTTCATGTCTTCGAGTGGAGTAGAGAACCCTGGTGATGGATGATTTGTCATGGTTAAGGATCACTCAAATCTCTCAAGATTGTCCTTGACAAGGCCACTTTGGCTTAGTGAAACTTATCCCTTTTTGCTCCTGGTAAGGTCTCTCAGAAGTTATGAATTTATGATTTTTTTGGTCTCTAGAAATTGGTTCTGTGTACCCTAAAAGTTTGGATCTAGGAAATCTAGTAAAATTCATCTCTATTGCCCGCAAGCTTTCTTCCTAGCTATACCTGACTCAATTTGGAGTTGTTTATCAAACATTAGAGCACTTTTAGTGAACTGCACTTGAAACAGCACTCAAAACAATCTCAGGACCAGAACATAGGAACTTTGGCTTGTATCTTGGCCTGTCGAAGGTATTTTTAGTTCAAACTTGAGATTTGGAATGTACTCAAGTATGTCTATAAGATCATCAACTCTGATACTCCCACTACGTTGAGAGGTACATGGATCACGATCCATGTTCCCTGTCATTTTTTTTTCAAGTTTTTTCAAATTTTGTCTGTGTGTAGACAAGGTCATATGCAAGCTATATATCAATTTTCATCAAATTCTGAGGTTGAGGTACATGGATCGCGATCCATGTTCAACCACAATTGGACTTGTCCTCTTAGGGTTTTGTTCCTGACTATGTCCACAAGCTAAATCTCAAATATTTTTGGATTTGGACTTGTTTTGACAGGTCAAATACCCAATACTAGGTCTGCACTGCGGTTTTCTATGTGTCGCCTGTTTTGCTCCCTTTTGACCCAAATTTGCTCATTTTTTCCCAAAACTGGACATGAGGATATGTTTTCTTGTGTAAGCACTATTGATCTGGAAAGTTTCAGGTCAAGTTGTCACTATGGGTACATGGATCGCGATCCATGTTTGGAGCCCAAATTGACTTCTCTTTGTATCATCAGATTCACCAGGCCATGCTTAAGAGGTCCTATGGTATCAATGTTTTTGAAAATGGACCTCTGGATTGAAAGTTAGGTCAGTTCTGGCTCTTACACAGAGTACTTGGTAGTTCTAGGTTTTTGGTGTCCAAATTCATTTCTAAAAAGACCAGTAGATTCCTTGTGATGGGCTCTAACTATGATAGTTTGGTATCAGACTGTGACAAAGGAACATGGATCGCAATCCATGTACCTATGTGCTAGATTGCACTGAAACTTGGCACACAGCTTCCCCTTGGTCTTCTGATGCTAGCTATGTGGTTTTTGTATGATTTCACTTGTTTAGGTCAGGAAAAAGTCAATCCCCAGGCCCGTTTTAGGGTTTTCACCTTGAACTGCTTTTGGCACTTTTCACCTAGTTTTTGAACTTTTTTGACAAAAATTCTTTGGGGACTTTTGTTCACAATGGTCTCTGCCACAGGCTTGAAAAGTTTTTTTCCAAAAATTTCTCAGAGGTACATGGATCGCGATCCCATGTTCCACCACTTTTGGATCTGAATTTTTGGTGTGCTGATAGCTTATGTTGTTTGTAGCTTGCTCACCAAGAATTTTTGCATTTGGATCAATTTTGCCTAACTAAAACTGACTTCTACAGTCTGCTATGGCAGTTTTGACAATGAACTGTTTTTGGCTCTTTTGATTACTTTTCACAATTTTTTTGCATTTGGTTCTTTTGGGAAAAGTGTTTGTCTATATCTCAGCTATCTAGTGCTCAAATCTCAGCCAAAAAATTTTCAAATTTTTTTCATGAGATACATGGATCGTGATCCATGTTTGACCACATTTTGACATGAAACTTGGTCAGCTTGTA
This sequence comes from Adiantum capillus-veneris, assembly GCF_014529385.1. NCBI lineage: Eukaryota > Viridiplantae > Streptophyta > Polypodiopsida > Polypodiales > Pteridaceae > Adiantum > Adiantum capillus-veneris. The sequence goes on from NW_028221841.1 coordinate 39,529, forward strand.
TTCCATGTTATGGTGATACTCTTTCCCAAATCTTTTTGAATTTGACAAATTTTTCTAATCAAAAGTGAGTTTTTGTGTCTGCCCTGCGGTTTTTGACTAATTTCTGTTTTTGGCTATTTTGATCAATTTTTTTTAATTTTTTGCTATAGTCCCTTTTAGCAAAGTTGTTCCAAATGATATCAGGGATGTACTTGTCAAATATCAACCCCAAATGTCAAAAAAGTACATGGATCGCGATCCATGTTTGACAACATTTTTTCACGAAGTTTGTTCTGTTGGTTCTTTATGCCTTGTAGAAGCCAAATCTCACCCCTTTTTGAATTTGGATCCCAAAATCTCAAGATTTGCTCAATTTTGTGTCTGAAATACCTGTTTTGTTGTTTTTGCCCTAACAGCCAATTCCGATGTGATTTTTGATTTTTTCTTTCAAGAAAACATGATCGGAGCAGTTTCCCGCTAATGCTCACTGTAACTGGTCACTTTTCACCAAAAATGGTTTTTTGGGTACATGGATCGCGATCCATGTTTCTACACAAATTCTTGCCAAACTTTCTAGATTGCTTCTAGAGAGTCTGCTGATGCCTTTCATCCACAAATTTTCAAATTTGGATCACTTTTGAGGTCTCTACCATCAAATTTTCACAATTTCAGAGTTATGGTCATTTTGGCCAAAATATGGTTTTCACCCTTTTTTTCCTCAATCTTTTAGCCCAATTTTGATGGTGGTAGTTTCTACTTATCCTACTCCTAAAAACTGAAATGAAACATGAAACAAAAACAAACAAAACGGTACAAAATAAAGTCGTAACGAAAAACGATACAACACTATGAAAGCATAAAGAAAATCGAAGAATGAAATGCTTTTGGCTATCTCACTCACAACCCTCTTTACTTCTCAAGAATAGATCTAGCAAGTCCTCGACTTCTAGACTCTATCAAGCACTAAACCCTGTGTCTAGCTGCTTCACTACTAAAGTGTAAATGGAATGGAAGGCAAATATTCAAAATAAGAATGCTCTAAAAATGCACTAGGTCACTCACCATCTAAGGATCGTACCCCCGATAACGGTGCCAATGTTTGAGGATCGCCACGATAGGCGTCTGCAGCATAGCTTTCTGGTACTAACATAATGTCAATACTCAGGGAAAGTGACTCAGATGGGGCACAGAGACTCTATGAGATCGTCAATCCCACGAAGTGAACCTTAACAACCAAACACACTAACTCTACAAGCAAACCAACACTCAATGATCAGGGAAATTTGCCTACGTCCTTTTTCACAACTCTAGGTCATCACGCCATTTCGGCACTCGAACGGACTCGAAATGCAACGAAACTTAAGGAGGAGGTCTAGGACACCTAGGGTGTGAGGTCCCCACCCCGCCGTATCAAACGATGGATCTGATGGTGAACCTGGTGGCCACTACATCTATAACGGAAGCAAACAAAGTGGTTCAGGGTTCAACTAGCGGACGATCTCTCATCACAAAGTGAATCGAGTTCGAGCCTACTAGCAAAGAGATCTAGCTCCACCTCACAGGGAAAACGTAATTAAACTATCTAGCGATCCTAAGACCCACCTTCCAAGAGGAGAGAAACCTCGAGTGTCTTTTTTCCCATGTTTCAGAGGCACATACACTTGAGATTTCGCTCCTCTAGGGGCAATGAGTATTACTAGTATCGATTTTAACACTATGGGGACAAAGAGTTCCCGACCAATCGGGACCACCCTTCTCATAGGCATTGGCAACCTGAGCCAAGCCCCCACTTTCCACCCCCACACTCACACTTCCTTGTGTGTCCTAATTACTACCACAATGGTTGTTCAACATAAAGATTCCTTGATTAGATTCTAAATCACATTGTTCGTTAAGACAACCCTTCAATCAATATTGCAAACGGCACCAAGACTGTATTCTAGTAAAAATTCTACTCAAACTTATTCATTAAAATTCCAATGTTCTGGAGGTACAACATCCCCCCTTCAGCGAGAGTTTACTCCTCCCGTTGTCGTCTAGCTGCCCATACAACTAGGTATGTCCACCGCATAGAAAGCATGACATGGACACTCCCTCCGTATAGAAAGCAAGACGTGGGTTCCCACCGCATAGAAAGCAAGTCGTGGGTATCCACCGCATAAAAAGCAAGTCGTGGATTCAAGAGCCCTTGACGAGGAACTCTGCCCCCTATGATCAATAGGGGGGTCATGACTGTTTCAACATTGGAAATAGAATGAACATGTCGAGCTAAATTTTTCCTAGCAGACATTCTTTTCTATTGCAAACAGCGTACCCATCAATCAATTCTTTTCTACTTTAGACTTTAATGTACAAATCAATTCAATGCCGAGGTTTCCGTTGGATTTCTCCAACATGTTTGGGGATATATTCATTCCTAGCTAAACGTGTGCAATGTTAAATTAAACAACTTGAATGAAATTGTAACCTACCTCTTCCATTTCTTCGTCAATGGCCCGTGAGATGGCCGGTGTTTGTTCGTCCATGGGAGCTTTTCCCTTTCCATTCACATTGCTCGTTCCCGCCTCGCGATCGTGGGCACCACCGAAGCGAGTTCTCTTAACCGGGGCCATTTTACTCACTACTTTAAATGATAAACTTGAAGAAAAAAAGCTAAAGTCCAAGAGCATCATAAGAAACCAATTGGCAAATTAGAATCATTAAAGAATCCCCCTTATGCAAGAGATTAGATTTTTCCTTCGAGACCTAGCAATTTTATGGGTAATTCTTTACTTTCCCTATGGAAACTGGCTCTAAAGTTAATCACTTGGCTTAGATGATTAAGAATTTCAGAATTTTACTAATTGATTTACAAGAGAGATGAAGTAAGCAAGCTCAATCACCTTCCTAGTGCAATTTGAAGATGCAGAATTACTGCAGGCATGTGTGATAGAAAATTCTCTTCTTAATGGCCTAATGAAGGATTAATTTTCAGCCTTAATCACATTTTAATGTGGGAGAAGATTCAGTTTAATTTAATTACAATACTATTGAATGGTAAAAGAATGAATTCCATCAAATCTACACTATTACTGGCTGACAATTTATTAGCTATGCTGCCAAGAGAGAGAATCTTTCCTAATCATGTATTAATCCTTGATTAAGGATGATGAATGGCTGCATAAATTAGCTAATTGAATGATGATTATATAATGGAGTATAGCTATGTAAACTTCGAGAGAAGCTATTGGGAATTATAGCTGAAAGTAGGCATAGTAGACGAAGAATATGGGAGAGTAATGATCAGAATTAAGAAGAGCCGTAATTAAACCATAATTACCGTGATTAGGGGCTGAGAATCCTCTGATTTTTCTGATCCAATGAATCCTCAAGATGAGAATTTCGGCAGCACCTCCCTCCTTGTTTCTCCTTCAAAAACTGTGTGTGTACTGGCAGCACCTCTTCAAGGTGTGTGTAGGTGTGTGTGTGTGTGTATTGGGTGTGTGTGTGAGCACACCTTTAAATAGGCCTCGTCAAGCTGAAAATCGAACCTGCTTGCTATTTGCATATGGGAGCTACTCCAGTTAAGCATGGCAAGTCCAGTTGCCTACCTACCAAGTGTCCAGTTGGCTTGGTTAACTGGCTCTTACACTTAGTTGCAAGCTTGGAAACTCTCCCAAGACTCCCACAAGGATAAAAGGTGCCCCCTAGCTACTAAAGCTGACGTGGAGTGGCCTGGAACTTGCTCCCACACAGCCTCGAGCCCCCGGTGCCTCCCCGGACAGTTTTGGGAAAAATTGATTTTAGGCTAAAACGGGTCATACGAGTCGGAATTTGATGCCGAAAATTGCTATAGCAAGCTCTAACTAAGGTGTACTGGCCCGAGTACCTGCCATATTTAGCAGCCCTCGGGGTCCGAAAATGCATTTTTTCAAATTTGGGGTACGGGTGCAGTTTTTTGAGACGGTGAAAACTGGACGGGTCGAGTGACCAAAAACTTACTATTTTGGAAATTTTTTACAAAAATTATTTTAATTCACATTTCGAAGCTTTAAAATATTCTAAAAATCATGGCACTGACAAAATTTGGAAAACTGCTAAAAATAGTAACTTTTTTCATTATATTCATTTCAAGGTACAATGGTGCTTTTTGATCAGGGTCAGAGACCTTACAACCTCCCCAACGTGAAAAATTTGAGATGTCCTCATCTCAAGAATGTGTTTGGGTAATCCTTTATGAGCGTGGGTTCGTCCTCCCAAGTTGCATCTTCTTCAGGGTAATCCTTCCACTTTACTAGATGCTCCGTGATTGTTCTGTTGCGTAACTTCCTTTCCCTTGTTTCCAGTACGTAGTCAGGTTGGAGCTCGAGAACTCCTTGTGCTGGCATGAATAGATAATCTGACTCCAAGAATTGATCAGGGTTAGGAATATAGGGTTTGAGTAAGCTGACGTGGAATACATCATGAACCTTCAAGTTTGCAGGTAACTTTAGCTTGTAGGCTTCGTCACTTACAAATTTAACAATCTCAAATGGTCCACAATACATTAGGCTTAGCTTCTTATATCTGCCTAGTGATAAGTTACTTTTCTTTGGTCGGACTCTCAGAAAAACCTTATCCCCTTCTTTGAAAGTTCTTTCCGAACGGCTCTTATCTGCATAGTGCTTCTGTCTATCCTGAGTTGCCTGAATGTCCTGGCGGATAGCTCTAGTCTGTGCTTCCATATCTTCTAACATCTTCCTAGAGGCTTCTACCCTGATGGTTGGATCTGAGAATTTCAGTGGTGCTAAACATTTCCGTCCATAAAGAGCTTTGAAAGGTGACATTCCAATGCTTCTGTGTTCGGAAGAATTATAAGCATACTCCACCAAAGGTAGATATTGTAACCACTTCTCTGGCTCTTGCGAACAATAGGCTCTAAGAATGTCCTCGATGACTTGATTAACCCTTTCAGTTTGCCCATCTGTGCGGATGATACGCCGTGCTGAAGGCTAATTGTGACCCAATAGATTGGAAAAGAGAAGTCCAAAATTTTGATGTAAACGTGGCATCTCTATCACTGTTGATACGCTTGGGTAGACCATGTAGCCAAAAAATCTCCTTGATGAATACTCGATTAATATCTGAAGCAGTAAAGGTTGTCTTTATGGGTATTAGATGAGCCACGTTTGTGATCATATCAACAACCATGAAAACAGAATCATAACCTCCTATAGAAGGTAATCCTGTAACAAAATCCATACTGATGCATTCCCATTTCATCTGGGGTATGTCAAGATGTTGAAGTTGCCCTGGTAACTTGATTCTTTCGGCCTTTACCCGCTGACAAGAAAGACATTGTCTCACATAGCGAAGTATGTCTCCTTTCATTCCAAACCAAAAATAACTCCTTCTGAAAGCATGAAGAGTTTTAGCATAGCCTGGATGTCCAGATGTAGGGCTATCATGTGCTTCATATAGAATAGCCTTCTTTAGAGCTCGGTCTCTGGGTACACAGAGTCTATGTCTGTAGTAAAGACATCCTCCCATAAGAGAGTAATCTTTAGCTTCAGGCATCTTATTCTGGTGAACTAATGATACTATACGTTGGTACTCTGGATCTACCAAGGATGCTTCTTTGATTCTATCCCAGATAGGGTTATTTGGAATAGAGATAGCTTCGAGAAAGGATTTTCGGCTAAGACCATCAACAACTGCATTTTCCTTCCCTGGTCTATACTTTATGTCAAGGTCATATTCCTGTAATAGCTCTATCCATCGCCGTTGTCGCATGTTGAGAATAGGTTGAGTAAAAATCCATTTTAAGCTCTTGTGGTCTGTAACCAGCTGAAACTTGCGCCCGAGAAGATAATGTCTCCATAACTTTAGCACATGCATAACTGCTAAAAGTTCCAAATCATGAGTAGGATAATTCTTCTCGTGATTCCTCAGCTTTCACGAAGTATACGCCAATGGTCTTCCTTCTTGAGTAAGAACTCCGCCTAGCGCAAATTTGCTAGCATCGGTCGCTACTTCAAATTCCTTACTGAAGTCTGGAAGCTTTAAAATAGGAGCTGAGATCAAGAATTCTTTTAGCTTAGCAAAGCTAGACTCGTGCTCGATCTTCCATTCGATCCTCGTTCCTTTCTTTAGGAGTTCCATCAAAGGTGTAGCAATACGTGCATAATCCTTGACAAAAATCTTCTACCATCCCGTTATTCCAAGAAATCCTCTTGCTTCGCTGACGGTGGATGGTTGAGGCCAATCAACGATATCCTTGACTTTGTCTGGGTCCACTGAAATCCCTTCAGCCGATATGACAAATCCAAGATAATTGACCTGTGGTGAGCAAAAAGTGCACTTGCTCTCTTTAGAGTAAAGTTGGTGTTCCGAAGAAGATCAAATACTTTGCGAACATGTTCTTCGTGATCTGCCTTGTTCTTAGAATAGATCAGAACATCATCAAAGAAAACCAAGACAAAAGCATCCACGTAAGGTCTGAAAATATCCTGCATAAGTCGATTGAAGCTTGCAGGAGCGTTTGTTAGACCAAAAGACATTACTGTGAATTCGTAGTGCCCATACCTAGTATTGAAATCTGTCTTTGGAATATTTGATTCCTTGATCCTGATTTGGTAATATACTGACCTTAGATCTATCTTTGTAAACATTTTGGCACCGTGGAGCCTGTCCAAGAGTTCGTCAATCCTTGGAATTGGATACTTGTTCTTGACAGTTACCTGGTTCAGTCCACGGTAATCTATGCATAACCTTAAGGCTCCATCCTTCTTCTTCTGAAAAAGAACTGGTGCACCCCAAGGAGAAGTACTGGGTCGAATGAATCCTTGTTCAATGAGTTGCCTAAGTTGTTCCTTGAGTTTGATGGCTTCTCGAAGTGACATTTTATAAGGTCTTTTTGAGATAAGTTCACATCCAGGGATAGTCTCGATCTCATGATCTCCCTCTCTATGTGGTGGAGGATTCGTAAGGTCTTTTGGGAACACATCATCATATTCCCTCAACCAGTTTGGTCAAAGTGAGGTATCTGATTGGTCCACCTTGCTGAGCTTTACCGCATAAATTTGTTGTCCCTTTCTTAGTCCCTTCAAAAAATCTGCTGGCTTTAACTAGAGTAGCCCTAGGTCTCCCATTTTCCCCTTGGATTAAGGCTTCATTACCCAAGTTATCTGTAAAGGTAAAGTTTCTTTGTGCACAATGTATGTGGGCCCTATTTTGCTTTAGCCAGTCCATCCCTAGTATCCCATCAAAGAATCCTAAGGGTAGGGTTCAAAATTGGACAGAAGTTGGGTGTCCCCCTAAATCAAAGTCTATTTTTCCTGCAGAATGTTGAGATACTACTTCCTAGCCGTTTGCTAACTCTACAACTAGCTTTCTTGTTGGATACTTATCTAGCTTTAGCTTCCTCATGCATCTTGGTGAAAGAAATGAAAGATTACTACCACAATCTATAAGGAAGTTAACTTGTTCACCTCTGAGAGATCCTGATGTATGAATGACTGCGTATTTCTTGCAACCATTGGGATTGTCAATTGCAGCATGTAGGATTTCTCTCTCCACTACTTTGTCACCCACAGTTGGTTGTACCACTGCGGCATTCACTCTGGCGGTAGCTCCATGTCCTTGCCCTCTGTTCATCCTTCCTCGTCCTCCTCTTCCATTAGCTTGGCCACACCCATGGGTATTCAAGGGTATGGCATTTGCGTTGGTTGCTTGAATGTTCCTGGGGCACTTGGATCTGTAATGTCCATACTTGTCGCAACCATAGCATTGAACATCAGGGAACTCCATGGTTGTGGTGGTAGCCACAATAGGGTGCTAGTCATATGCTTGGTTGGCTGGTCTGTTATTCTTTGCCCAATGATTCCTCCTGTTCTGATTAACCTTTTGTACTTCAAGAGCTAGAGGTTTGGCCCTCAACAAGGCATCCTGTAGTGTCGTTGGCCTGAGAGCTTCCAACCGCGTATTCAAAGGATCAATTAGCCCTTGGCAGAACCTCGCCACCTGTTGTTCCAAGGTCATCCTAGGAGCATATCTCCGAAGAGTGAAAAACTTTGCATAATATTCTTCGACAGATGAAGTCAGATGCCGAAGTGAAAATAATTCATTCATCTTCAAGGTCCTATAGGCAGGTGGTACATAACGCCCCATTATCGTAGCTTTGATGTCTTCCTAGGATTGGAAAGATCCCTTAACACTAGGGTGGTAACCTAACATGACATAAAAGTGTCCTTTCAGGGTTTTGAAAAAAACCTCCAAAACCATAGTAGATCCACTCATTTTGTAAAATCCTTTCATGAGGTTATAGTTCAAGGCCTACTACACATGGAAAAAATAAGAAACTTGTAAAATTTCTCATCTTTTGGTCACACCAAGCCTCCAAAGTTGATGGACCGGTACATTTTCATCAAAAACAACCATTTCTTACGTTTTGTTGCATAAAAAAAAAGATTAGGGATTTTTGTAGGACTTGAGATAAATTCCCTAGTTAAATTCAATGGGTTGGTGATCAGAACATATGCTTGCTTCTCACTCACTATTTTTTGTTTTGCCAAAAGAAATAGGTACAAAAAAGTTGAATTTTTACCATTCTGCAAGCCTATCATCAAAGTTTATATAGCCACGCTCAATACAAATAATATATGCATGTTTTCTTAGTTCCCTATTGTCCTTTAGGTTCATAAGGAGCCATGGAGCATGTCAAAACAATAATACATCTCTTACCAAGGAGTCTTGGGGACAAAGATGAAGTGCTAAATACAGCAAACATGAAAAAACTGGGTTCAACATTATGAGTTGTAGAATCCCATAGAAACTATTCAATATCTATCCAAATTTGATCCTTATGATTAGATATGGTTACTACCTACAAAATTCATGTAGTTGTCACAAGAAACTAACAATATTGAAAGAGCTATACTTGATATACTAGAATGTTTCGTTTTCTTCTATAATTGAAAAAATCAACCATCGTTGTCTACTATGAAAAATAGGATATTAGGTGCCCCAAAACTCAAGGAATATTAGCTTTATGTTACAATATGCGACATAGAAAATCAAAACTGCATTTGGATATCATGAAAGCCACCAAAAAAATCATAGAAGAGCTAAAATTGGCTAAAAAACAGGATTTGATAATTTTTGTAATTTGGTCATAACTTACAACTTTAACATTTATTTCTCCCTAGAATCGTCAGGACATGTTGAGCACTACTAAAGATAGTTCTCTAGCATTATAGACCTCACAAACATGAATTCTAGAGTGGTATAGTTGCAAAAAGTTGAAAATAGCCAAAAACAAGACCCGTTTTTTCACACAGTTTAGGTTGTGAAATGTTATGCAAGGACAAGGTTAAAGATGGAATTGATATTCCAAAAAAATGTCGAGTTTTTTTCAGCTCATGAGACAACTTTCTAGACAGATAGCACCTCAAAATCCATTTTGAAACTCTTGACATAATTCAAGGAAAATGGTCACTTAACAGGACATAAAAGTGTCCCACGACATAAAAGTGTCCCATTACCAACCTAGTGTTAATATCCAGGTCCTTGCAATGTTGCTTCCACCATCTTGGCATCGCCAGTCAAGCAGAACATCGCAAGCATGGTCTGATTTATGGGTTGGGTTCCTGCAGCTTCAAAGTAGTCGTCCATGGCTTCCATCCACACTTCCGCATATCTCTCCACATTTGCCCCCTCGCACTTAAAGATCAGAGGTTGGGCTTGCTTAAGGAGGAGCTTCTTCTCTTGCGCTGTCGAGTATAGAGCAACAAGCGGTGCCTACAAGGGCTATACGAGATTCTTGATACCATTACTTGGATTTCAAAATAGACACGAGACTTTAAATAAAATTCAAGATTCCACTTTATCAAGAGACAGAGATTCAAAGACAAAAAGCACTTTATTGATGAAAATTTATTACAATCAAAACCCCTCAAGGTTTAGGATAACTGATGATCAACTTATTACATGGCTTTTGGGATTGCGTATAAGATACGCCTAGGAGATTGTGTTCTCATGATGCACTACTTTGTTCGTGCAGTAGTTACTGTACTCCAAAAGTTTTGACTCTGTTCGCTGGGATCACCTCGGTGACCTTTTCCAACAGCCAGTCGTTGATGGTTTGATTGGAGCCGCCTGAGACAGTCAGGTCCAATCGGGTAGGCAGCAGGTAGAATAACTCCACTATCCTCAACTCTTCTCCCCAACGTATCTTCTTCAAATTGGTAGCCAGGCATCCTAGCTTCCGAGCGTTGATGTAGTAAACCCCTGCTACAAGTGTCCAATCAAGTCCCCATCCTTTATCGATGCGAGTGGAGTGTGGCGTATGAGCCTTCATCAGTATCTCCATGACATTCACCTAAACTGGTAAACTGGGGATCGTCGAGCTTGCTCATAAATAAGCTCAAGCACTTGGAACTTCCGATATTCTAGCACGGGGTCTTCGTGCAACACCAATGCAAGGAATTTGGATCAGCTACCTATATACTTTCAGTTCCTTTTAAATATTCAAACAATACGAATTATTTCTCAGCCTAACCTAGGCTCTGATACCAGGTGTGAGGTCCCCACCCCGCCGTATCAAAAGGCCCATCTGATGGTGAACCTGGTGGCCACTAGATCTATAACAGAAGCAAACAAAGTGGTTCAGGGTTCAACTAGCGGACGATATCTCATCACAAAGTGAATCGAGTTCGAGCCTACTAGCAAAGAGATCTAGTTCCACCTAGCAGGGGAAGCGTACTTAAACTATCTAGCGATCCTAAGACCCACCTTCCAAGAGGAGAGAAACCTCGAGTGCCTTTTCCCCCATGTTTTAGAGGCACATACACTTGAGACTTTTCCCCTATGTTTTAGAGGCACGTACACTTGAGACTTCACCGCTCTAGGGGCAATGAGTATTACTAGTATCAATTTTAACACTATGGGGACAGAGAGTTCCCGACCAATCGGGACCACCCTTCTCATAGGCATTGGCAACTTGAGCCAAGCCCCCACTTTCCACCCCCACACTCACACTTCCTTGTGTGTCCTAATTACTACCACAATGGTTGTTCAACATAAAGATTCCTTGATTAGATTCCGAATCACATTGTTCGTTAAGACAGCCCTTCAACCAATATTGCAAACGACACCAAGATAGTATTCTAGTAAAAATTCTACTCAAACTTATTCATTAAAATTCCAATGTTCTGGAGGTACAACATCCCCCCTCCAGCGAGAGTTTACTCCTCCCGTTGTCGCCTAGCTGCCCATACAACTAGATATGTCCACCGCATAGAAAGCACGACATGGACACTCCTACCGCATAGAAAGCAAGACGTGGGTGTCCACCGCATAGAAATCAATTCGTGGGTATCCACCGCATAAAAAGCAAGTCGTGGATTCAAAAGCCCTTAACGAGGAACTCTGTCCCTGTGATTAATAGGGGGGTCAGGACTGATTCAACATTGGAAATAGAATGAACATGTCGAGCTAAATTTTTCCTGGCAGACATTCTTTCCTATTGCAAACAGCAAACCCATCAATCATTTCTTTCCTACTTTAGACTTTAATGTACAAATGAATTCAATGCCGAGGTTTTCGTTGGATTTCTCCAACATGTTTGGGGATATATTCATTCCTAGCTAAACGTGTGCAATGTTAAATTAAACAACTTGAATGAAATTGTGACCTACCTCTTCCATTTCTTCGTCAATGGCCCGTGAGATGGTCGATGTTTGTTTGTCCATGGGAGCTTTTTCCTTTCCGTTCACATTGCTCATTCCCGCCTCGCGGTCGTGGGCACCATTGAAGCGAGTTCTCTTAACCGGAGCCATTTTACTCACTACTTTAAATGATAAACTTGAAGAAAAAAATCTAAAGTCCGAGAGCATCATAACAAACCAATTGGCAGATTAGAATCGTTAAAGAATCCCCCTTATGCAAGAGATTAGATTTTTCCTTCGAGACCTAGCAATTTTATGGGTAATTCTTTACTTTCCCTATGGAAACTGGCTCTAAAGTTAATCACTTGGCTTAGATGATTAAGAATTTCAGAATTTTACTAATTGATTTACAAGAGAGATGAAGTAAGCAAGCTCAATCACCTTCCTAGTGCAATTTGAAGATGCAGAATTACCGTAGGCATGTGTGATAGAAAATTCTCTTCTTAATGGCCTAATGACGGATTAATTTTCAGCCTTAATCAAATTTTAATGTGGGAGAAGATTCAATCTAATTAGCTAGAGAGAGAATCTTTCCTAATCATGTATTAATCCTTGATTAAGGATGATGAATGGCTGCATAAATTAGCTAATTGAATGATGATTATATAATGGAGTATAGCTATGTAAACTTCGAGAGCAGTTATTGGAATTATAGCTGAAAGTCGGCATAGTAGACGAAGAATATGGGAGAGTAATGATGAGAATTAAGAAGAGCCGTAATTAAACCATAATTACCGTGATTAGGGGCTGAGAATCCTTTGATTTTTCTGATCCAATGAATCCTCAAGATGAGAATTTCGACAGCACCTCCCTCCTTGCTTCTCCTTCAAAAACTGTGTGTGTACCGGCAGCACCTCCCCAAGGTGTATGTAGGTGTGTGTGTGTGTGTGTACTGGGTGTGTGTGTGAGTATGTGTGTGTGTGTGTGTGTGAGAACACCTTTAAATAGGCCTCCTCAAGCTGAAAATTGAACCTGCTTGCTATTTGCATCTGGGAGCTACTACAGTTAAGCATGGCAAGTCCAGTTGCCTACCCACCAAGTGTCCAGTTGGCTTGGTTAACTGGCTCTTACACTTAGTTGCAAGCTTGGAAACTCTCCCAAGACTCCCACAAGGACAAAAGGCGCCCCTAGCTGCTAAAGCTGACCTGGAGTGGCCTGGAACTTGCTCCCACACAGCCTCAAGCCCCCAGTGCCTCCCCGGACAATTTTGAGAAAAATTGATTTTAGGCTAAAACGGGTCATACGAGTCGGAATTTGATGCCGAAAATTTCTATATCAAGCTCTAACTAATGCGTACTGGCCCAAGTACGTGCCATATTTAGCAGCCCTTGGGGTTCGAAAATGCATTTTTTCAAATTTGGGGTACGGGTGCAGTTTTTCGAGACGGTCAAAACTGGACAGGTCGAGTGACCAAAAACTTACTATTTTTGGAAATTTTTTACAAAAATTATTTTCATTCACATTTCAAAACTTTAAAATATTCTAAACATCATGGCACTGATAGAATTTGAAAAACTGCTAAAAATAGTAACTTTTTTCATTATATTCATTTCAAGGTACAATGGTGCTCTTTTTGATCGGGGTCAGAGACCTTACATAGGGGCACTATCCTAGCAAGTCTGGTCACAATCCAACAAGGTACCAAAATCACGATCCATCATGAAAAAGGTCTTGAAAACTTCAACAGAACTATCCAGAAATGTTGTCCTATGGTCAAAACGACTAAAAACAGCGATTTAAGCACTCAAATCTGCAATTATAGCTTACATACACGTAGTCGCAAACCACATCAAAACTGACAATGCTTACACTTAAATTAAAGAGCAAAGAGAGAGGAACACAACGCAAGTTTCAGATTGGAAAACTGATTACCATTCATTAACTGCGATGATTACAAGGTTGGAGCAGCTCGTAGCTTGAGCGTACGTTTTTTGAGCTCCCTTCCTCTTCTAAAGATAAGCCTCTTTTCACATTAAAGTTATTGATCTTTATACCTAGGATATTCCAAATGACCAGTGGCCGGTTCACATGGACCTTTACAATTATCATGACATCATTACAACTCAGGGAAGTGATCCGCTACTCTAAAGTCAGGATTTACAAAGAGTATCACTACACTAGCTCGGACAAAATAATAGACTACAAATGTGGTGTCCGCCTACGTGTCCTACCAATTGGGTGCCCGTTTGATTTATCTCAAACAATCGCTCTCCACTTTTTCCTTGTTTCTCTCTTTGTCCCCACTGTTTTGCCTTTTTCCTTTTCTATGCACTTCAATTTCCCTTTGGATTTCAAATCTTGAAGATAATGGGACGTGCAACTTCCTTGAGGACTTGGAGAGTTCCAAAGACGCTAATAGAGTTCCATTCAATGCACTATCCAAAGATGTTGAGGCTATGTGGGAACAGCCCCTTACTTATGCCTTTGCTGCAAAAAGCACAACCATTTGGGTCTCTTTTGATCATGCATTTCAAAATGTTTTGCAATGAGAGGTCCTCTCTAGCCATCACTAAACCAACTCCTTAAAAAATGTTTGATCCCTCACCTACCATCCAAGTGGGCCTCATTATCCTCTCATCATAAAAGGGTGAAACTAACACAAAAGCCTTAAACTAGAATCTAAAATCAAACTATTAAAATTGTTGAGGTCTATTAGATAGAAAGCAAAAACCCCATCATGCCTTTCATTATGTTGTCCAGAGGCACATCAATGATATGCTCAGAGAAATTGGGACTATATTGAGTCTTATGTACAAAGTGTGATCACGGCAGGGACATTGCATTATACACATGTTTTACAAGGTTAATAGAAGCTTGGTGAGATAGAAAGTCATTGACTTTAAGATATGCCCAATAGAGGTAGGTCAAGGAAGCATTGATATGTTAAATGCAAACATAGAGAAGGGTTTTTGGCATTTCTTTCAACTCTTACTAGACATGTACGTCAGTTATTGGTATACTTCCAAAAGCACAAAAAGTTTTACGTAGGCTTTTTGTTCGGAATGTGGTCACATAGGAGGGACAAAGTGGGACACACACACACATGGAAAGGAGAGGTTAGCCTTGACTAATCTTAATGAGGGGGGCTGTGTAGTCTTATCTCTTTATGATGATGACAAATTGGTCAAGCTGATGGGTACCACAAGGGAACCAAATGCGCGGGTATGAATTTTAGAGAAAAAAAACTTTATAAAAAATGAGTTGGACGTTTTCTTTTCAACCATAAATAGAGCAGCCATACTCCCACATTGGATATAGGGATTTTACCTCTTTAATGCTCACAAAGTGCTACCACGTCTCTTAGAGAGAAGACTTCCACAAACCACTAAAAGATCAAAGACTCTAGTAGATTAGTAAGGTACATTTTAATTAAGCATTTAATTAGCATTAGAAAGAATGTGTGTATGTTCTCCCGTACTCTAATCTCTCTAGTGGACTAGTAAGCTTCAATTAGTTTTAAAAAAATGTGTGTGTGTTCTCTCTTACTCTAATATCCTAGTAGAGTAGTAAGATTCAATTGGCTTTACAAAGGATGTGTGTGTGTGTGTTCTCTCTTTCTCTAATCTCTCTAGTTATACCTACTCTCTCTAGTTAGTATAGCCTAACTATTAACTTATGCATAACTAATTGAAAGTTAATGCATAAGAGTACTCATCACACTCTTATTATGCAGAACAAAATTCTCACTCATCAATTTTATTATGAATTATATTAATTAGTATTTTGAATAATACTAGATATTTATTTAATTTAAGTATAGAAGATGGACTAGACTCCATCTAGAGGAATCTATACAATTGATGCTAGCAAGATATGGTGCATGGCTACCAACCTCAAGAAACTTTGATGAGGAGAGGAATTAAAATTTTATTGAAGTTTATCTTTTCAAAGGCATTAAGAATCCAGATGCTACCATTACCTTAGGAGTAGAAAAGATATCTCACACTCAATGGGCAAGTTACCAAACTTATCCATGGTGGTAGGATTCAACCCACGTGTGTATCTCCTAGCTTTTGAGGGTCAAAAGATTTTTTTTTTTAATTCCTTTAGCCTATCTTTTTGTAATCACTAAACTTAAAATATAGGAATATTACAAAGCCTTGTACTCAAAGAATACTAGCCTTAGTAGGAAATAATGTGTATATGATTTTTTTTGAAACAATACTGACTTTTTTGTATTGTTGTCTAATCAAGTCTTGTCTTAAAGTATATTAAATTTACTCAAATAAAGTCTCACTTAATCTATATTTCACAAAGTGCGATGTACACGCCTCTTCAAGAGAAAAAGATACTACTCAAGCAAGCTAAACTTTCCTCTTTCAAGGGGGAAGGAACTCAAGTTGAGCGTGATGCGGAAGTGTGTCTTGAAGAGATGGAGTATTATTTTGCTTATGTTGGCACTACTCCTGATAACCAAGCAATGTTGGCTATGTTTCCTCTCATGGGGGATACCAAGATTTGGTGGTAGAAACACTCCAAAGATAAATCAGATAGCTCAAAAAACTCAAACTTGGGAAGACATTAAGTCTGCTGTCAAAGGACTTTTTCCTTCCTTCTAACACACAAATACCTTAAAG